>NW_026711618.1:0-220748 GCF_026419965.1 Kogia breviceps | reverse complement strand
GAGGATACATTTCCAACACAAAGAAGAAACAAGCAGGGCAAAACAGAGAGAAATTCTTCCAAAATGCGTTCAGGGACTGGCATGCAACCAGGATTGACCACATCTACAGCCCCAGCGGCAGAAGACATAAGGCTGGACACTCTTGGGGCTGAGACGATTGGTGAGGTTGGGAAAGCAAATGCAGACCCTTGAAAGGAATCCTGCGTGCTCCCCATTCCATGGCTCCCAACTCTCCAGGTTCAACGCAATCTTCCGACAGCGAAAGCACTCATTGGAAACCCAGCGGATGCTACACCGTGGGATCGGGAAAGCTTTCTGAAACTCACCTCAGTTTTCCTCTCCTGGTGCTCGTGTTCTCCATTCAGGCCCCCTTACTAACAATCTCCCCACTTGGAGACTCGGCGCCTTTCCATGCCTCTTTCGTACCGTCTGCAATTTGTCCGCAGGATGAACTGCAAGAGGGGGAACCAATGAGAGACTCGCTGGAGGTGTTTGGTCGGGCACATGTCACTCTCATTTCCCATCACGAAGAAGAATTCACCAGCGGTTCAGCCTGCCACCGCGGATCGACAATAGGGCGTGAAGCCATCCAGCCGTGTTGCGTCCCACTCACAAAAAAGCGACTTGGGAAATGGAGCTCAGGGGCCCTGCACTTCCCAAACCTGCAGAGTTCTAAACGATAACTATCGCCCCAAAATATATTGAGGTCAGGCTACGAAGAGGCGCTGAACGCAAGGCAGAACTGCAGGAAACGGATGTCAACGGGTACATCGGAATGGCCCCGATAGCACATGAAAAGCGCCAGAACGTGGACAATGATGCGGTTGGCCAAAAAGGGCGTATGCGTTTTTTCCTGAATATATTCAGGAAAAAACGCATACGCCCTTTTTGGCCAACCAAGCAACCTGGGAGAGCAAATCAGCACTACAAAGAAATCTCTCGCCCCCCCCCCCCGGGGCAAAAGGGCCAGGCGAAAAAAGTCTAAAAACCAGAAAGGCAGGACAGCCCACGGAGTCAAGGGAGCCTTGTTAAGCTGATGGGCGGGATGTCAATGGCCAACAGCCAATCTTCACAAGTGTATCCTCTTTCCCAAACCATGTAAAACACAGAACCACAGAGCATAGGGCACTTCCACACATGGGCGTTGACCTTGGGAAAATGAAAAAATCAACCAGACACAGGGACCCCAAAGTTGAGGGCTGCTGTCTTGACAAGAACCTCCACTCCGGTACACGTTTCATATCCCAGGAAAGAGCCAAGTGGACAAAGACGAGTGGACAAGTGGACAAAGACAAGTGGACAAGTGGACAAGTGGTGCTACGTAGGTCCAATGGAGTGTCACTCAGCCATGAAATCCACGTCATGAGGCTGGTAGCAGCATCCTGAGTGGATTTAGGTACGATCATCCTCAGTGAAATAAGTCCCACAAAAAAAGAAACTTATGATATCACTTATCGAGGGAATGTAAAAATCGCTCCCCATGAACGGAATCCCCAAACAGAACAGAGTCACGCTTTTAGAAAACACACTTACGCCTGCTTCAGGGGAAAGGTGAGGTGCGGTGACGCATAAAACTCGAGTTTGAAATGAGCACAGATACCCTTCCGAAAACCGAATATGGAATGGACACGACCTACTCCTTGCTCAATCAACTGGACTCACCAGACCCTGTTCATCGCACAAGTATCTATCCGACTAGTAAGCATCTTAAAAGCTAAGTCTTGATATCTCTGTGTAAGTGCATCAAGTGTGTGTAAAGCGGCCTAAAACCAGCAGGGAAAATCAGCTCAGACCCATTCTGAGGATACATTTCCAACACAAAGAAGAAACAAGCAGGGCAAAACAGAGAGAAATTCTTCCAAAATGCGTTCAGGGACTGGCATGCAACCAGGATTGACCACATCTACAGCCCCAGCGGCAGAAGACATAAGGCTGGACACTCTTGGGGCTGAGACGATTGGTGAGGTTGGGAAAGCAAATGCAGACCCTTGAAAGGAATCCTGCGTGCTCCCCATTCCATGGCTCCCAACTCTCCAGGTTCAACGCAATCTTCCGACAGCGAAAGCACTCATTGGAAACCCAGCGGATGCTACACCGTGGGATCGGGAAAGCTTTCTGAAACTCACCTCAGTTTTCCTCTCCTGGTGCTCGTGTTCTCCATTCAGGCCCCCTTACTAACAATCTCCCCACTTGGAGTCTCGGCGCCTTTCCATGCCTCTTTCGAACCGTCTGCAATTTGTCCGCAGGATGAACTGCAAGAGGGGGAACCAATGAGAGACTCGCTGGAGGTGTTTGGTCGGGCACATGTCACTCTCATTTCCCATCACGAAGAAGAATTCACCAGCGGTTCAGCCTGCAACCGCGGATCGACAATAGGGCGTGAAGCCATCCAGCCGTGTTGCGTCCCACTCACAAAAAAGCGACTTGGGAAATGGAGCTCAGGGGCCCTGCACTTCCCAAACCTGCAGAGTTCTAAACGATAACTATCGCCCCAAAATATATTGAGGTCAGGCTACGAAGAGGCGCTGAACGCAAGGCAGAACTGCAGGAAACGGATGTCAACGGGTACATCGGAATGGCCCCGATAGCACATGAAAAGCGCCAGAACGTGGACAATGATGCGGTTGGCCAAAAAGGGCGAATGCGTTTTTTCCTGAATATATTCAGGAAAAAACGCATACGCCCTTTTTGGCCAACCAAGCAACCTGGGAGAGCAAATCAGCACTACAAAGAAATCTCTCGCCCCCCCCCCCCGGGGCAAAAGGGCCAGGCGAAAAAAGTCTAAAAACCAGAAAGGCAGGACAGCCCACGGAGTCAAGGGAGCCTTGTTAAGCTGATGGGCGGGATGTCAATGGCCAACAGCCAATCTTCACAAGTGTATCCTCTTTCCCAAACCATGTAATACACAGAACCACAGAGCATAGGGCACTTCCACACATGGGCGTTGACCTTGGGAAAATGAAAAAATCAACCAGACACAGGGACCCCAAAGTTGAGGGCTGCTGTCTTGACAAGAACCTCCACTCCGGTACACGTTTCATATCCCAGGAAAGAGCCAAGTGGACAAAGACGAGTGGACAAGTGGACAAAGACAAGTGGACAAGTGGACAAGTGGTGCTACGTAGGTCCAATGGAGTGTCACTCAGCCATGAAATCCACGTCATGAGGCTGGTAGCAGCATCCTGAGTGGATTTAGGTACGATCATCCTCAGTGAAATAAGTCCCACAAAAAAAGAAACTTATGATATCACTTATCGAGGGAATGTAAAAATCGCTCCCCATGAACGGAATCCCCAAACAGAACAGAGTCACGCTTTTAGAAAACACACTTATGCCTGCTTCAGGGGAAAGGTGAGGTGCGGTGACGCATAAAACTCGAGTTTGAAATGAGCACAGATACCCTTCCGAAAACCGAATATGGAATGGACACGACCTACTCCTTGCTCAATCAACTGGACTCACCAGACCCTGTTCATCGCACAAGTATCTATCCGACTAGTAAGCATCTTAAAAGCTAAGTCTTGATATCTCTGTGTAAGTGCATCAAGTGTGTGTAAAGCGGCCTAAAACCAGCAGGGAAAATCAGCTCAGACCCATTCTGAGGATACATTTCCAACACAAAGAAGAAACAAGCAGGGCAAAACAGAGAGAAATTCTTCCAAAATGCGTTCAGGGACTGGCATGCAACCAGGATTGACCACATCTACAGCCCCAGCGGCAGAAGACATAAGGCTGGACACTCTTGGGGCTGAGACGATTGGTGAGGTTGGGAAAGCAAATGCAGACCCTTGAAAGGAATCCTGCGTGCTCCCCATTCCATGGCTCCCAACTCTCCAGGTTCAACGCAATCTTCCGACAGCGAAAGCACTCATTGGAAACCCAGCGGATGCTACACCGTGGGATCGGGAAAGCTTTCTGAAACTCACCTCAGTTTTCCTCTCCTGGTGCTCGTGTTCTCCATTCAGGCCCCCTTACTAACAATCTCCCCACTTGGAGACTCGGCGCGTTTCCATGCCTCTTTCGTACCGTCTGCAATTTGTCCGCAGGATGAACTGCAAGAGGGGGAACCAATGAGAGACTCGCTGGAGGTGTTTGGTCGGGCACATGTCACTCTCATTTCCCATCACGAAGAAGAATTCACCAGCGGTTCAGCCTGCCACCGCGGATCGACAATAGGGCGTGAAGCCATCCAGCCGTGTTGCGTCCCACTCACAAAAAAGCGACTTGGGAAATGGAGCTCAGGGGCCCTGCACTTCCCAAACCTGCAGAGTTCTAAACGATAACTATCGCCCCAAAATATATTGAGGTCAGGCTACGAAGAGGCGCTGAACGCAAGGCAGAACTGCAGGAAACGGATGTCAACGGGTACATCGGAATGGCCCCGATAGCACATGAAAAGCGCCAGAACGTGGACAATGATGCGGTTGGCCAAAAAGGGCGTATGCGTTTTTTCCTGAATATATTCAGGAAAAAACGCATACGCCCTTTTTGGCCAACCAAGCAACCTGGGAGAGCAAATCAGCACTACAAAGAAATCTCTCGCCCCCCCCCCCCGGGGCAAAAGGGCCAGGCGAAAAAAGTCTAAAAACCAGAAAGGCAGGACAGCCCACGGAGTCAAGGGAGCCTTGTTAAGCTGATGGGCGGGATGTCAATGGCCAACAGCCAATCTTCACAAGTGTATCCTCTTTCCCAAACCATGTAAAACACAGAACCACAGAGCATAGGGCACTTCCACACATGGGCGTTGACCTTGGGAAAATGAAAAAATCAACCAGACACAGGGACCCCAAAGTTGAGGGCTGCTGTCTTGACAAGAACCTCCACTCCGGTACACGTTTCATATCCCAGGAAACAGCCAAGTGGACAAAGACGAGTGGACAAGTGGACAAAGACAAGTGGACAAGTGGACAAGTGGTGCTACGTAGGTCCAATGGAGTGTCACTCAGCCATGAAATCCACGTCATGAGGCTGGTAGCAGCATCCTGAGTGGATTTAGGTACGACCATCCTCAGTGAAATAAGTCCCACAAAAAAAGAAACTTATGATATCACTTATCGAGGGAATGTAAAAATCGCTCCCCATGAACGGAATCCCCAAACAGAACAGAGTCACGCTTTTAGAAAACACACTTATGCCTGCTTCAGGGGAAAGGTGAGGTGCGGTGACGCATAAAACTCGAGTTTGAAATGAGCACAGATACCCTTCCGAAAACCGAATATGGAATGGACACGACCTACTCCTTGCTCAATCAACTGGACTCACCAGACCCTGTTCATCGCACAAGTATCTATCCGACTAGTAAGCATCTTAAAAGCTAAGTCTTGATATCTCTGTGTAAGTGCATCAAGTGTGTGTAAAGCGGCCTAAAACCAGCAGGGAAAATCAGCTCAGACCCATTCTGAGGATACATTTCCAACACAAAGAAGAAACAAGCAGGGCAAAACAGAGAGAAATTCTTCCAAAATGCGTTCAGGGACTGGCATGCAACCAGGATTGACCACATCTACAGCCCCAGCGGCAGAAGACATAAGGCTGGACACTCTTGGGGCTGAGACGATTGGTGAGGTTGGGAAAGCAAATGCAGACCCTTGAAAGGAATCCTGCGTGCTCCCCATTCCATGGCTCCCAACTCTCCAGGTTCAACGCAATCTTCCGACAGCGAAAGCACTCATTGGAAACCCAGCGGATGCTACACCGTGGGATCGGGAAAGCTTTCTGAAACTCACCTCAGTTTTCCTCTCCTGGTGCTCGTGTTCTCCATTCAGGCCCCCTTACTAACAATCTCCCCACTTGGAGACTCGGCGCGTTTCCATGCCTCTTTCGTACCGTCTGCAATTTGTCCGCAGGATGAACTGCAAGAGGGGGAACCAATGAGAGACTCGCTGGAGGTGTTTGGTCGGGCACATGTCACTCTCATTTCCCATCACGAAGAAGAATTCACCAGCGGTTCAGCCTGCCACCGCGGATCGACAATAGGGCGTGAAGCCATCCAGCCGTGTTGCGTCCCACTCACAAAAAAGCGACTTGGGAAATGGAGCTCAGGGGCCCTGCACTTCCCAAACCTGCAGAGTTCTAAACGATAACTATCGCCCCAAAATATATTGAGGTCAGGCTACGAAGAGGCGCTGAACGCAAGGCAGAACTGCAGGAAACGGATGTCAACGGGTACATCGGAATGGCCCCGATAGCACATGAAAAGCGCCAGAACGTGGACAATGATGCGGTTGGCCAAAAAGGGCGTATGCGTTTTTTCCTGAATATATTCAGGAAAAAACGCATACGCCCTTTTTGGCCAACCAAGCAACCTGGGAGAGCAAATCAGCACTACAAAGAAATCTCTCGCCCCCCCCCCCGGGGCAAAAGGGCCAGGCGAAAAAAGTCTAAAAACCAGAAAGGCAGGACAGCCCACGGAGTCAAGGGAGCCTTGTTAAGCTGATGGGCGGGATGTCAATGGCCAACAGCCAATCTTCACAAGTGTATCCTCTTTCCCAAACCATGTAAAACACAGAACCACAGAGCATAGGGCACTTCCACACATGGGCGTTGACCTTGGGAAAATGAAAAAATCAACCAGACACAGGGACCCCAAAGTTGAGGGCTGCTGTCTTGACAAGAACCTCCACTCCGGTACACGTTTCATATCCCAGGAAAGAGCCAAGTGGACAAAGACGAGTGGACAAGTGGACAAAGACAAGTGGACAAGTGGACAAGTGGTGCTACGTAGGTCCAATGGAGTGTCACTCAGCCATGAAATCCACGTCATGAGGCTGGTAGCAGCATCCTGAGTGGATTTAGGTACGATCATCCTCAGTGAAATAAGTCCCACAAAAAAAGAAACTTATGATATCACTTATCGAGGGAATGTAAAAATCGCTCCCCATGAACGGAATCCCCAAACAGAACAGAGTCACGCTTTTAGAAAACACACTTATGCCTGCTTCAGGGGAAAGGTGAGGTGCGGTGACGCATAAAACTCGAGTTTGAAATGAGCACAGATACCCTTCCGAAAACCGAATATGGAATGGACACGACCTACTCCTTGCTCAATCAACTGGACTCACCAGACCCTGTTCATCGCACAAGTATCTATCCGACTAGTAAGCATCTTAAAAGCTAAGTCTTGATATCTCTGTGTAAGTGCATCAAGTGTGTGTAAAGCGGCCTAAAACCAGCAGGGAAAATCAGCTCAGACCCATTCTGAGGATACATTTCCAACACAAAGAAGAAACAAGCAGGGCAAAACAGAGAGAAATTCTTCCAAAATGCGTTCAGGGACTGGCATGCAACCAGGATTGACCACATCTACAGCCCCAGCGGCAGAAGACATAAGGCTGGACACTCTTGGGGCTGAGACGATTGGTGAGGTTGGGAAAGCAAATGCAGACCCTTGAAAGGAATCCTGCGTGCTCCCCATTCCATGGCTCCCAACTCTCCAGGTTCAACGCAATCTTCCGACAGCGAAAGCACTCATTGGAAACCCAGCGGATGCTACACCGTGGGATCGGGAAAGCTTTCTGAAACTCACCTCAGTTTTCCTCTCCTGGTGCTCGTGTTCTCCATTCAGGCCCCCTTACTAACAATCTCCCCACTTGGAGACTCGGCGCCTTTCCATGCCTCTTTCGTACCGTCTGCAATTTGTCCGCAGGATGAACTGCAAGAGGGGGAACCAATGAGAGACTCGCTGGAGGTGTTTGGTCGGGCACATGTCACTCTCATTTCCCATCACGAAGAAGAATTCACCAGCGGTTCAGCCTGCAACCGCGGATCGACAATAGGGCGTGAAGCCATCCAGCCGTGTTGCGTCCCACTCACAAAAAAGCGACTTGGGAAATGGAGCTCAGGGGCCCTGCACTTCCCAAACCTGCAGAGTTCTAAACGATAACTATCGCCCCAAAATATATTGAGGTCAGGCTACGAAGAGGCGCTGAACGCAAGGCAGAACTGCAGGAAACGGATGTCAACGGGTACATCGGAATGGCCCCGATAGCACATGAAAAGCGCCAGAACGTGGACAATGATGCGGTTGGCCAAAAAGGGCGTATGCGTTTTTTCCTGAATATATTCAGGAAAAAACGCATACGCCCTTTTTGGCCAACCAAGCAACCTGGGAGAGCAAATCAGCACTACAAAGAAATCTCTCGCCCCCCCCCCCCCGGGGCAAAAGGGCCAGGCGAAAAAAGTCTAAAAACCAGAAAGGCAGGACAGCCCACGGAGTCAAGGGAGCCTTGTTAAGCTGATGGGCGGGATGTCAATGGCCAACAGCCAATCTTCACAAGTGTATCCTCTTTCCCAAACCATGTAAAACACAGAACCACAGAGCATAGGGCACTTCCACACATGGGCGTTGACCTTGGGAAAATGAAAAAATCAACCAGACACAGGGACCCCAAAGTTGAGGGCTGCTGTCTTGACAAGAACCTCCACTCCGGTACACGTTTCATATCCCAGGAAACAGCCAAGTGGACAAAGACGAGTGGACAAGTGGACAAAGACAAGTGGACAAGTGGACAAGTGGTGCTACGTAGGTCCAATGGAGTGTCACTCAGCCATGAAATCCACGTCATGAGGCTGGTAGCAGCATCCTGAGTGGATTTAGGTACGACCATCCTCAGTGAAATAAGTCCCACAAAAAAAGAAACTTATGATATCACTTATCGAGGGAATGTAAAAATCGCTCCCCATGAACGGAATCCCCAAACAGAACAGAGTCACGCTTTTAGAAAACACACTTATGCCTGCTTCAGGGGAAAGGTGAGGTGCGGTGACGCATAAAACTCGAGTTTGAAATGAGCACAGATACCCTTCCGAAAACCGAATATGGAATGGACACGACCTACTCCTTGCTCAATCAACTGGACTCACCAGACCCTGTTCATCGCACAAGTATCTATCCGACTAGTAAGCATCTTAAAAGCTAAGTCTTGATATCTCTGTGTAAGTGCATCAAGTGTGTGTAAAGCGGCCTAAAACCAGCAGGGAAAATCAGCTCAGACCCATTCTGAGGATACATTTCCAACACAAAGAAGAAACAAGCAGGGCAAAACAGAGAGAAATTCTTCCAAAATGCGTTCAGGGACTGGCATGCAACCAGGATTGACCACATCTACAGCCCCAGCGGCAGAAGACATAAGGCTGGACACTCTTGGGGCTGAGACGATTGGTGAGGTTGGGAAAGCAAATGCAGACCCTTGAAAGGAATCCTGCGTGCTCCCCATTCCATGGCTCCCAACTCTCCAGGTTCAACGCAATCTTCCGACAGCGAAAGCACTCATTGGAAACCCAGCGGATGCTACACCGTGGGATCGGGAAAGCTTTCTGAAACTCACCTCAGTTTTCCTCTCCTGGTGCTCGTGTTCTCCATTCAGGCCCCCTTACTAACAATCTCCCCACTTGGAGACTCGGCGCCTTTCCATGCCTCTTTCGTACCGTCTGCAATTTGTCCGCAGGATGAACTGCAAGAGGGGGAACCAATGAGAGACTCGCTGGAGGTGTTTGGTCGGGCACATGTCACTCTCATTTCCCATCACGAAGAAGAATTCACCAGCGGTTCAGCCTGCCACCGCGGATCGACAATAGGGCGTGAAGCCATCCAGCCGTGTTGCGTCCCACTCACAAAAAAGCGACTTGGGAAATGGAGCTCAGGGGCCCTGCACTTCCCAAACCTGCAGAGTTCTAAACGATAACTATCGCCCCAAAATATATTGAGGTCAGGCTACGAAGAGGCGCTGAACGCAAGGCAGAACTGCAGGAAACGGATGTCAACGGGTACATCGGAATGGCCCCGATAGCACATGAAAAGCGCCAGAACGTGGACAATGATGCGGTTGGCCAAAAAGGGCGTATGCGTTTTTTCCTGAATATATTCAGGAAAAAACGCATACGCCCTTTTTGGCCAACCAAGCAACCTGGGAGAGCAAATCAGCACTACAAAGAAATCTCTCGCCCCCCCCCCCCCGGGGCAAAAGGGCCAGGCGAAAAAAGTCTAAAAACCAGAAAGGCAGGACAGCCCACGGAGTCAAGGGAGCCTTGTTAAGCTGATGGGCGGGATGTCAATGGCCAACAGCCAATCTTCACAAGTGTATCCTCTTTCCCAAACCATGTAAAACACAGAACCACAGAGCATAGGGCACTTCCACACATGGGCGTTGACCTTGGGAAAATGAAAAAATCAACCAGACACAGGGACCCCAAAGTTGAGGGCTGCTGTCTTGACAAGAACCTCCACTCCGGTACACGTTTCATATCCCAGGAAAGAGCCAAGTGGACAAAGACGAGTGGACAAGTGGACAAAGACAAGTGGACAAGTGGACAAGTGGTGCTACGTAGGTCCAATGGAGTGTCACTCAGCCATGAAATCCACGTCATGAGGCTGGTAGCAGCATCCTGAGTGGATTTAGGTACGATCATCCTCAGTGAAATAAGTCCCACAAAAAAAGAAACTTATGATATCACTTATCGAGGGAATGTAAAAATCGCTCCCCATGAACGGAATCCCCAAACAGAACAGAGTCACGCTTTTAGAAAACACACTTATGCCTGCTTCAGGGGAAAGGTGAGGTGCGGTGACGCATAAAACTCGAGTTTGAAATGAGCACAGATACCCTTCCGAAAACCGAATATGGAATGGACACGACCTACTCCTTGCTCAATCAACTGGACTCACCAGACCCTGTTCATCGCACAAGTATCTATCCGACTAGTAAGCATCTTAAAAGCTAAGTCTTGATATCTCTGTGTAAGTGCATCAAGTGTGTGTAAAGCGGCCTAAAACCAGCAGGGAAAATCAGCTCAGACCCATTCTGAGGATACATTTCCAACACAAAGAAGAAACAAGCAGGGCAAAACAGAGAGAAATTCTTCCAAAATGCGTTCAGGGACTGGCATGCAACCAGGATTGACCACATCTACAGCCCCAGCGGCAGAAGACATAAGGCTGGACACTCTTGGGGCTGAGACGATTGGTGAGGTTGGGAAAGCAAATGCAGACCCTTGAAAGGAATCCTGCGTGCTCCCCATTCCATGGCTCCCAACTCTCCAGGTTCAACGCAATCTTCCGACAGCGAAAGCACTCATTGGAAACCCAGCGGATGCTACACCGTGGGATCGGGAAAGCTTTCTGAAACTCACCTCAGTTTTCCTCTCCTGGTGCTCGTGTTCTCCATTCAGGCCCCCTTACTAACAATCTCCCCACTTGGAGACTCGGCGCCTTTCCATGCCTCTTTCGTACCGTCTGCAATTTGTCCGCAGGATGAACTGCAAGAGGGGGAACCAATGAGAGACTCGCTGGAGGTGTTTGGTCGGGCACATGTCACTCTCATTTCCCATCACGAAGAAGAATTCACCAGCGGTTCAGCCTGCCACCGCGGATCGACAATAGGGCGTGAAGCCATCCAGCCGTGTTGCGTCCCACTCACAAAAAAGCGACTTGGGAAATGGAGCTCAGGGGCCCTGCACTTCCCAAACCTGCAGAGTTCTAAACGATAACTATCGCCCCAAAATATATTGAGGTCAGGCTACGAAGAGGCGCTGAACGCAAGGCAGAACTGCAGGAAACGGATGTCAACGGGTACATCGGAATGGCCCCGATAGCACATGAAAAGCGCCAGAACGTGGACAATGATGCGGTTGGCCAAAAAGGGCGTATTTGTTTTTTCCTGAATATATTCAGGAAAAAACGCATACGCCCTTTTTGGCCAACCAAGCAACCTGGGAGAGCAAATCAGCACTACAAAGAAATCTCTCGCCCCCCCCCCCCGGGGGCAAAAGGGCCAGGCGAAAAAAGTCTAAAAACCAGAAAGGCAGGACAGCCCACGGAGTCAAGGGAGCCTTGTTAAGCTGATGGGCGGGATGTCAATGGCCAACAGCCAATCTTCACAAGTGTATCCTCTTTCCCAAACCATGGAAAACACAGAACCACAGAGCATAGGGCACTTCCACACATGGGCGTTGACCTTGGGAAAATGAAAAAATCAACCAGACACAGGGACCCCAAAGTTGAGGGCTGCTGTCTTGACAAGAACCTCCACTCCGGTACACGTTTCATATCCCAGGAAAGAGCCAAGTGGACAAAGACGAGTGGACAAGTGGACAAAGACAAGTGGACAAGTGGACAAGTGGTGCTACGTAGGTCCAATGGAGTGTCACTCAGCCATGAAATCCACGTCATGAGGCTGGTAGCAGCATCCTGAGTGGATTTAGGTACGATCATCCTCAGTGAAATAAGTCCCACAAAAAAAGAAACTTATGATATCACTTATCGAGGGAATGTAAAAATCGCTCCCCATGAACGGAATCCCCAAACAGAACAGAGTCACGCTTTTAGAAAACACACTTATGCCTGCTTCAGGGGAAAGGTGAGGTGCGGTGACGCATAAAACTCGAGTTTGAAATGAGCACAGATACCCTTCCGAAAACCGAATATGGAATGGACACGACCTACTCCTTGCTCAATCAACTGGACTCACCAGACCCTGTTCATCGCACAAGTATCTATCCGACTAGTAAGCATCTTAAAAGCTAAGTCTTGATATCTCTGTGTAAGTGCATCAAGTGTGTGTAAAGCGGCCTAAAACCAGCAGGGAAAATCAGCTCAGACCCATTCTGAGGATACATTTCCAACACAAAGAAGAAACAAGCAGGGCAAAACAGAGAGAAATTCTTCCAAAATGCGTTCAGGGACTGGCATGCAACCAGGATTGACCACATCTACAGCCCCAGCGGCAGAAGACATAAGGCTGGACACTCTTGGGGCTGAGACGATTGGTGAGGTTGGGAAAGCAAATGCAGACCCTTGAAAGGAATCCTGCGTGCTCCCCATTCCATGGCTCCCAACTCTCCAGGTTCAACGCAATCTTCCGACAGCGAAAGCACTCATTGGAAACCCAGCGGATGCTACACCGTGGGATCGGGAAAGCTTTCTGAAACTCACCTCAGTTTTCCTCTCCTGGTGCTCGTGTTCTCCATTCAGGCCCCCTTACTAACAATCTCCCCACTTGGAGACTCGGCGCCTTTCCATGCCTCTTTCGTACCGTCTGCAATTTGTCCGCAGGATGAACTGCAAGAGGGGGAACCAATGAGAGACTCGCTGGAGGTGTTTGGTCGGGCACATGTCACTCTCATTTCCCATCACGAAGAAGAATTCACCAGCGGTTCAGCCTGCAACCGCGGATCGACAATAGGGCGTGAAGCCATCCAGCCGTGTTGCGTCCCACTCACAAAAAAGCGACTTGGGAAATGGAGCTCAGGGGCCCTGCACTTCCCAAACCTGCAGAGTTCTAAACGATAACTATCGCCCCAAAATATATTGAGGTCAGGCTACGAAGAGGCGCTGAACGCAAGGCAGAACTGCAGGAAACGGATGTCAACGGGTACATCGGAATGGCCCCGATAGCACATGAAAAGCGCCAGAACGTGGACAATGATGCGGTTGGCCAACAAGGGCGTATGCGTTTTTTCCTGAATATATTCAGGAAAAAACGCATACGCCCTTTTTGGCCAACCAAGCAACCTGGGAGAGCAAATCAGCACTACAAAGAAATCTCTCGCCCCCCCCCCCCCCCGGGGGCAAAAGGGCCAGGCGAAAAAAGTCTAAAAACCAGAAAGGCAGGACAGCCCACGGAGTCAAGGGAGCCTTGTTAAGCTGATGGGCGGGATGTCAATGGCCAACAGCCAATCTTCACAAGTGTATCCTCTTTCCCAAACCATGGAAAACACAGAACCACAGAGCATAGGGCACTTCCACACATGGGCGTTGACCTTGGGAAAATGAAAAAATCAACCAGACACAGGGACCCCAAAGTTGAGGGCTGCTGTCTTGACAAGAACCTCCACTCCGGTACACGTTTCATATCCCAGGAAAGAGCCAAGTGGACAAAGACGAGTGGACAAGTGGACAAAGACAAGTGGACAAGTGGACAAGTGGTGCTACGTAGGTCCAATGGAGTGTCACTCAGCCATGAAATCCACGTCATGAGGCTGGTAGCAGCATCCTGAGTGGATTTAGGTACGATCATCCTCAGTGAAATAAGTCCCACAAAAAAAGAAACTTATGATATCACTTATCGAGGGAATGTAAAAATCGCTCCCCATGAACGGAATCCCCAAACAGAACAGAGTCACGCTTTTAGAAAACACACTTATGCCTGCTTCAGGGGAAAGGTGAGGTGCGGTGACGCATAAAACTCGAGTTTGAAATGAGCACAGATACCCTTCCGAAAACCGAATATGGAATGGACACGACCTACTCCTTGCTCAATCAACTGGACTCACCAGACCCTGTTCATCGCACAAGTATCTATCCGACTAGTAAGCATCTTAAAAGCTAAGTCTTGATATCTCTGTGTAAGTGCATCAAGTGTGTGTAAAGCGGCCTAAAACCAGCAGGGAAAATCAGCTC
The DNA here is from genome assembly GCF_026419965.1 of Kogia breviceps. Classification (NCBI taxonomy): domain Eukaryota; kingdom Metazoa; phylum Chordata; class Mammalia; order Artiodactyla; family Physeteridae; genus Kogia; species Kogia breviceps. The sequence goes on along the minus strand of NW_026711618.1, from coordinate 206,353 downwards.
AGACCCATTCTGAGGATACATTTCCAACACAAAGAAGAAACAAGCAGGGCAAAACAGAGAGAAATTCTTCCAAAATGCGTTCAGGGACTGGCATGCAACCAGGATTGACCACATCTACAGCCCCAGCGGCAGAAGACATAAGGCTGGACACTCTTGGGGCTGAGACGATTGGTGAGGTTGGGAAAGCAAATGCAGACCCTTGAAAGGAATCCTGCGTGCTCCCCATTCCATGGCTCCCAACTCTCCAGGTTCAACGCAATCTTCCGACAGCGAAAGCACTCATTGGAAACCCAGCGGATGCTACACCGTGGGATCGGGAAAGCTTTCTGAAACTCACCTCAGTTTTCCTCTCCTGGTGCTCGTGTTCTCCATTCAGGCCCCCTTACTAACAATCTCCCCACTTGGAGACTCGGCGCCTTTCCATGCCTCTTTCGTACCGTCTGCAATTTGTCCGCAGGATGAACTGCAAGAGGGGGAACCAATGAGAGACTCGCTGGAGGTGTTTGGTCGGGCACATGTCACTCTCATTTCCCATCACGAAGAAGAATTCACCAGCGGTTCAGCCTGCCACCGCGGATCGACAATAGGGCGTGAAGCCATCCAGCCGTGTTGCGTCCCACTCACAAAAAAGCGACTTGGGAAATGGAGCTCAGGGGCACTGCACTTCCCAAACCTGCAGAGTTCTAAACGATAACTATCGCCCCAAAATATATTGAGGGCAGGCTACGAAGAGGCGCTGAACGCAAGGCAGAACTGCATGAAACGGATGTCAACGGGTACATCGGAATGGCCCCGATAGCACATGAAAATCGCCAGAACGTGGACAATGATGCGGTTGGCCAAAAAGGGCGTATGCGTTTTTTCCTGAATATATTCAGGAAAAAACGCATACGCCCTTTTTGGCCAACCAAGCAACCTGGGAGAGCAAATCAGCACTACAAAGAAATCTCTCGCCCCCCCCCACCCCCGGGGCAAAAGGGCCAGGCGAAAAAAGTCTAAAAACCAGAAAGGCAGGACAGCCCACGGAGTCAAGGGAGCCTTGTTAAGCTGATGGGCGGGATGTCAATGGCCAACAGCCAATCTTCACAAGTGTATCCTCTTTCCCAAACCATGTAAAACACAGAACCACAGAGCATAGGGCACTTCCACACATGGGCGTTGACCTTGGGAAAATGAAAAAATCAACCAGACACAGGGACCCCAAAGTTGAGGGCTGCTGTCTTGACAAGAACCTCCACTCCGGTACACGTTTCATATCCCAGGAAAGAGCCAAGTGGACAAAGACGAGTGGACAAGTGGACAAAGACAAGTGGACAAGTGGACAAGTGGTGCTACGTAGGTCCAATGGAGTGTCACTCAGCCATGAAATCCACGTCATGAGGCTGGTAGCAGCATCCTGAGTGGATTTAGGTACGATCATCCTCAGTGAAATAAGTCCCACAAAAAAAGAAACTTATGATATCACTTATCGAGGGAATGTAAAAATCGCTCCCCATGAACGGAATCCCCAAACAGAACAGAGTCACGCTTTTAGAAAACACACTTATGCCTGCTTCAGGGGAAAGGTGAGGTGCGGTGACGCATAAAACTCGAGTTTGAAATGAGCACAGATACCCTTCCGAAAACCGAATATGGAATGGACACGACCTACTCCTTGCTCAATCAACTGGACTCACCAGACCCTGTTCATCGCACAAGTATCTATCCGACTAGTAAGCATCTTAAAAGCTAAGTCTTGATATCTCTGTGTAAGTGCATCAAGTGTGTGTAAAGCGGCCTAAAACCAGCAGGGAAAATCAGCTCAGACCCATTCTGAGGATACATTTCCAACACAAAGAAGAAACAAGCAGGGCAAAACAGAGAGAAATTCTTCCAAAATGCGTTCAGGGACTGGCATGCAACCAGGATTGACCACATCTACAGCCCCAGCGGCAGAAGACATAAGGCTGGACACTCTTGGGGCTGAGACGATTGGTGAGGTTGGGAAAGCAAATGCAGACCCTTGAAAGGAATCCTGCGTGCTCCCCATTCCATGGCTCCCAACTCTCCAGGTTCAACGCAATCTTCCGACAGCGAAAGCACTCATTGGAAACCCAGCGGATGCTACACCGTGGGATCGGGAAAGCTTTCTGAAACTCACCTCAGTTTTCCTCTCCTGGTGCTCGTGTTCTCCATTCAGGCCCCCTTACTAACAATCTCCCCACTTGGAGTCTCGGCGCCTTTCCATGCCTCTTTCGTACCGTCTGCAATTTGTCCGCAGGATGAACTGCAAGAGGGGGAACCAATGAGAGACTCGCTGGAGGTGTTTGGTCGGGCACATGTCACTCTCATTTCCCATCACGAAGAAGAATTCACCAGCGGTTCAGCCTGCCACCGCGGATCGACAATAGGGCGTGAAGCCATCCAGCCGTGTTGCGTCCCACTCACAAAAAAGCGACTTGGGAAATGGAGCTCAGGGGCACTGCACTTCCCAAACCTGCAGAGTTCTAAACGATAACTATCGCCCCAAAATATATTGAGGGCAGGCTACGAAGAGGCGCTGAACGCAAGGCAGAACTGCATGAAACGGATGTCAACGGGTACATCGGAATGGCCCCGATAGCACATGAAAATCGCCAGAACGTGGACAATGATGCGGTTGGCCAAAAAGGGCGTATGCGTTTTTTCCTGAATATATTCAGGAAAAAACGCATACGCCCTTTTTGGCCAACCAAGCAACCTGGGAGAGCAAATCAGCACTACAAAGAAATCTCTCGCCCCCCCCCCCCGGGGCAAAAGGGCCAGGCGAAAAAAGTCTAAAAACCAGAAAGGCAGGACAGCCCACGGAGTCAAGGGAGCCTTGTTAAGCTGATGGGCGGGATGTCAATGGCCAACAGCCAATCTTCACAAGTGTATCCTCTTTCCCAAACCATGTAAAACACAGAACCACAGAGCATAGGGCACTTCCACACATGGGCGTTGACCTTGGGAAAATGAAAAAATCAACCAGACACAGGGACCCCAAAGTTGAGGGCTGCTGTCTTGACAAGAACCTCCACTCCGGTACACGTTTCATATCCCAGGAAAGAGCCAAGTGGACAAAGACGAGTGGACAAGTGGACAAAGACAAGTGGACAAGTGGACAAGTGGTGCTACGTAGGTCCAATGGAGTGTCACTCAGCCATGAAATCCACGTCATGAGGCTGGTAGCAGCATCCTGAGTGGATTTAGGTACGATCATCCTCAGTGAAATAAGTCCCACAAAAAAAGAAACTTATGATATCACTTATCGAGGGAATGTAAAAATCGCTCCCCATGAACGGAATCCCCAAACAGAACAGAGTCACGCTTTTAGAAAACACACTTATGCCTGCTTCAGGGGAAAGGTGAGGTGCGGTGACGCATAAAACTCGAGTTTGAAATGAGCACAGATACCCTTCCGAAAACCGAATATGGAATGGACACGACCTACTCCTTGCTCAATCAACTGGACTCACCAGACCCTGTTCATCGCACAAGTATCTATCCGACTAGTAAGCATCTTAAAAGCTAAGTCTTGATATCTCTGTGTAAGTGCATCAAGTGTGTGTAAAGCGGCCTAAAACCAGCAGGGAAAATCAGCTCAGACCCATTCTGAGGATACATTTCCAACACAAAGAAGAAACAAGCAGGGCAAAACAGAGAGAAATTCTTCCAAAATGCGTTCAGGGACTGGCATGCAACCAGGATTGACCACATCTACAGCCCCAGCGGCAGAAGACATAAGACTGGACACTCTTGGGGCTGAGACGATTGGTGAGGTTGGGAAAGCAAATGCAGACCCTTGAAAGGAATCCTGCGTGCTCCCCATTCCATGGCTCCCAACTCTCCAGGTTCAACGCAATCTTCCGACAGCGAAAGCACTCATTGGAAACCCAGCGGATGCTACACCGTGGGATCGGGAAAGCTTTCTGAAACTCACCTCAGTTTTCCTCTCCTGGTGCTCGTGTTCTCCATTCAGGCCCCCTTACTAACAATCTCCCCACTTGGAGACTCGGCGCCTTTCCATGCCTCTTTCGTACCGTCTGCAATTTGTCCGCAGGATGAACTGCAAGAGGGGGAACCAATGAGAGACTCGCTGGAGGTGTTTGGTCGGGCACATGTCACTCTCATTTCCCATCACGAAGAAGAATTCACCAGCGGTTCAGCCTGCCACCGCGGATCGACAATAGGGCGTGAAGCCATCCAGCCGTGTTGCGTCCCACTCACAAAAAAGCGACTTGGGAAATGGAGCTCAGGGGCCCTGCACTTCCCAAACCTGCAGAGTTCTAAACGATAACTATCGCCCCAAAATATATTGAGGTCAGGCTACGAAGAGGCGCTGAACGCAAGGCAGAACTGCAGGAAACGGATGTCAACGGGTACATCGGAATGGCCCCGATAGCACATGAAAAGCGCCAGAACGTGGACAATGATGCGGTTGGCCAAAAAGGGCGTATGCGTTTTTTCCTGAATATATTCAGGAAAAAACGCATACGCCCTTTTTGGCCAACCAAGCAACCTGGGAGAGCAAATCAGCACTACAAAGAAATCTCTCGCCCCCCCCCCCCCGGGGCAAAAGGGCCAGGCGAAAAAAGTCTAAAAACCAGAAAGGCAGGACAGCCCACGGAGTCAAGGGAGCCTTGTTAAGCTGATGGGCGGGATGTCAATGGCCAACAGCCAATCTTCACAAGTGTATCCTCTTTCCCAAACCATGTAAAACACAGAACCACAGAGCATAGGGCACTTCCACACATGGGCGTTGACCTTGGGAAAATGAAAAAATCAACCAGACACAGGGACCCCAAAGTTGAGGGCTGCTGTCTTGACAAGAACCTCCACTCCGGTACACGTTTCATATCCCAGGAAAGAGCCAAGTGGACAAAGACGAGTGGACAAGTGGACAAAGACAAGTGGACAAGTGGACAAGTGGTGCTACGTAGGTCCAATGGAGTGTCACTCAGCCATGAAATCCACGTCATGAGGCTGGTAGCAGCATCCTGAGTGGATTTAGGTACGATCATCCTCAGTGAAATAAGTCCCACAAAAAAAGAAACTTATGATATCACTTATCGAGGGAATGTAAAAATCGCTCCCCATGAACGGAATCCCCAAACAGAACAGAGTCACGCTTTTAGAAAACACACTTATGCCTGCTTCAGGGGAAAGGTGAGGTGCGGTGACGCATAAAACTCGAGTTTGAAATGAGCACAGATACCCTTCCGAAAACCGAATATGGAATGGACACGACCTACTCCTTGCTCAATCAACTGGACTCACCAGACCCTGTTCATCGCACAAGTATCTATCCGACTAGTAAGCATCTTAAAAGCTAAGTCTTGATATCTCTGTGTAAGTGCATCAAGTGTGTGTAAAGCGGCCTAAAACCAGCAGGGAAAATCAGCTCAGACCCATTCTGAGGATACATTTCCAACACAAAGAAGAAACAAGCAGGGCAAAACAGAGAGAAATTCTTCCAAAATGCGTTCAGGGACTGGCATGCAACCAGGATTGACCACATCTACAGCCCCAGCGGCAGAAGACATAAGGCTGGACACTCTTGGGGCTGAGACGATTGGTGAGGTTGGGAAAGCAAATGCAGACCCTTGAAAGGAATCCTGCGTGCTCCCCATTCCATGGCTCCCAACTCTCCAGGTTCAACGCAATCTTCCGACAGCGAAAGCACTCATTGGAAACCCAGCGGATGCTACACCGTGGGATCGGGAAAGCTTTCTGAAACTCACCTCAGTTTTCCTCTCCTGGTGCTCGTGTTCTCCATTCAGGCCCCCTTACTAACAATCTCCCCACTTGGAGACTCGGCGCCTTTCCATGCCTCTTTCGTACCGTCTGCAATTTGTCCGCAGGATGAACTGCAAGAGGGGGAACCAATGAGAGACTCGCTGGAGGTGTTTGGTCGGGCACATGTCACTCTCATTTCCCATCACGAAGAAGAATTCACCAGCGGTTCAGCCTGCCACCGCGGATCGACAATAGGGCGTGAAGCCATCCAGCCGTGTTGCGTCCCACTCACAAAAAAGCGACTTGGGAAATGGAGCTCAGGGGCCCTGCACTTCCCAAACCTGCAGAGTTCTAAACGATAACTATCGCCCCAAAATATATTGAGGTCAGGCTACGAAGAGGCGCTGAACGCAAGGCAGAACTGCAGGAAACGGATGTCAACGGGTACATCGGAATGGCCCCGATAGCACATGAAAAGCGCCAGAACGTGGACAATGATGCGGTTGGCCAAAAAGGGCGTATGCGTTTTTTCCTGAATATATTCAGGAAAAAACGCATACGCCCTTTTTGGCCAACCAAGCAACCTGGGAGAGCAAATCAGCACTACAAAGAAATCTCTCGCCCCCCCCCCCCCGGGGCAAAAGGGCCAGGCGAAAAAAGTCTAAAAACCAGAAAGGCAGGACAGCCCACGGAGTCAAGGGAGCCTTGTTAAGCTGATGGGCGGGATGTCAATGGCCAACAGCCAATCTTCACAAGTGTATCCTCTTTCCCAAACCATGTAAAACACAGAACCACAGAGCATAGGGCACTTCCACACATGGGCGTTGACCTTGGGAAAATGAAAAAATCAACCAGACACAGGGACCCCAAAGTTGAGGGCTGCTGTCTTGACAAGAACCTCCACTCCGGTACACGTTTCATATCCCAGGAAAGAGCCAAGTGGACAAAGACGAGTGGACAAGTGGACAAAGACAAGTGGACAAGTGGACAAGTGGTGCTACGTAGGTCCAATGGAGTGTCACTCAGCCATGAAATCCACGTCATGAGGCTGGTAGCAGCATCCTGAGTGGATTTAGGTACGATCATCCTCAGTGAAATAAGTCCCACAAAAAAAGAAACTTATGATATCACTTATCGAGGGAATGTAAAAATCGCTCCCCATGAACGGAATCCCCAAACAGAACAGAGTCACGCTTTTAGAAAACACACTTATGCCTGCTTCAGGGGAAAGGTGAGGTGCGGTGACGCATAAAACTCGAGTTTGAAATGTGCACAGATACCCTTCCGAAAACCGAATATGGAATGGACACGACCTACTCCTTGCTCAATCAACTGGACTCACCAGACCCTGTTCATCGCACAAGTATCTATCCGACTAGTAAGCATCTTAAAAGCTAAGTCTTGATATCTCTGTGTAAGTGCATCAAGGGTGTGTAAAGCGGCCTAAAACCAGCAGGGAAAATCAGCTCAGACCCATTCTGAGGATACATTTCCAACACAAAGAAGAAACAAGCAGGGCAAAACAGAGAGAAATTCTTCCAAAATGCGTTCAGGGACTGGCATGCAACCAGGATTGACCACATCTACAGCCCCAGCGGCAGAAGACATAAGGCTGGACACTCTTGGGGCTGAGACGATTGGTGAGGTTGGGAAAGCAAATGCAGACCCTTGAAAGGAATCCTGCGTGCTCCCCATTCCATGGCTCCCAACTCTCCAGGTTCAACGCAATCTTCCGACAGCGAAAGCACTCATTGGAAACCCAGCGGATGCTACACCGTGGGATCGGGAAAGCTTTCTGAAACTCACCTCAGTTTTCCTCTCCTGGTGCTCGTGTTCTCAATTCAGGCCCCCTTACTAACAATCTCCCCACTTGGAGACTCGGCGCCTTTCCATGCCTCTTTCGTACCGTCTGCAATTTGTCCGCAGGATGAACTGCAAGAGGGGGAACCAATGAGAGACTCGCTGGAGGTGTTTGGTCGGGCACATGTCACTCTCATTTCCCATCACGAAGAAGAATTCACCAGCGGTTCAGCCTGCCACCGCGGATCGACAATAGGGCGTGAAGCCATCCAGCCGTGTTGCGTCCCACTCACAAAAAAGCGACTTGGGAAATGGAGCTCAGGGGCCCTGCACTTCCCAAACCTGCAGAGTTCTAAACGATAACTATCGCCCCAAAATATATTGAGGTCAGGCTACGAAGAGGCGCTGAACGCAAGGCAGAACTGCAGGAAACGGATGTCAACGGGTACATCGGAATGGCCCCGATAGCACATGAAAAGCGCCAGAACGTGGACAATGATGCGGTTGGCCAAAAAGGGCGTATGCGTTTTTTCCTGAATATATTCAGGAAAAAACGCATACGCCCTTTTTGGCCAACCAAGCAACCTGGGAGAGCAAATCAGCACTACCAAGAAATCTCTCGCCCCCCCCCCGGGGCAAAAGGGCCAGGCGAAAAAAGTCTAAAAACCAGAAAGGCAGGACAGCCCACGGAGTCAAGGGAGCCTTGTTAAGCTGATGGGCGGGATGTCAATGGCCAACAGCCAATCTTCACAAGTGTATCCTCTTTCCCAACCCATGGAAAACACAGAACCACAGAGCATAGGGCACTTCCACACATGGGCGTTGACCTTGGGAAAATGAAAAAATCAACCAGACACAGGGACCCCAAAGTTGAGGGCTGCTGTCTTGACAAGAACCTCCACTCCGGTACACGTTTCATATCCCAGGAAAGAGCCAAGTGGACAAAGACGAGTGGACAAGTGGACAAAGACAAGTGGACAAGTGGACAAGTGGTGCTACGTAGGTCCAATGGAGTGTCACTCAGCCATGAAATCCACGTCATGAGGCTGGTAGCAGCATCCTGAGTGGATTTAGGTACGATCATCCTCAGTGAAATAAGTCCCACAAAAAAAGAAACTTATGATATCACTTATCGAGGGAATGTAAAAATCGCTCCCCATGAACGGAATCCCCAAACAGAACAGAGTCACGCTTTTAGAAAACACACTTATGCCTGCTTCAGGGGAAAGGTGAGGTGCGGTGACGCATAAAACTCGAGGTTGAAATGAGCACAGATACCCTTCCGAAAACCGAATATGGAATGGACACGACCTACTCCTTGCTCAATCAACTGGACTCACCAGACCCTGTTCATCGCACAAGTATCTATCCGACTAGTAAGCATCTTAAAAGCTAAGTCTTGATATCTCTGTGTAAGTGCATCAAGTGTGTGTAAAGCGGCCTAAAACCAGCAGGGAAAATCAGCTCAGACCCATTCTGAGGATACATTTCCAACACAAAGAAGAAACAAGCAGGGCAAAACAGAGAGAAATTCTTCCAAAATGCGTTCAGGGACTGGCATGCAACCAGGATTGACCACATCTACAGCCCCAGCGGCAGAAGACATAAGGCTGGACACTCTTGGGGCTGAGACGATTGGTGAGGTTGGGAAAGCAAATGCAGACCCTTGAAAGGAATCCTGCGTGCTCCCCATTCCATGGCTCCCAACTCTCCAGGTTCAACGCAATCTTCCGACAGCGAAAGCACTCATTGGAAACCCAGCGGATGCTACACCGTGGGATCGGGAAAGCTTTCTGAAACTCACCTCAGTTTTCCTCTCCTGGTGCTCGTGTTCTCCATTCAGGCCCCCTTACTAACAATCTCCCCACTTGGAGTCTCGGCGCCTTTCCATGCCTCTTTCGTACCGTCTGCAATTTGTCCGCAGGATGAACTGCAAGAGGGGGAACCAATGAGAGACTCGCTGGAGGTGTTTGGTCGGGCACATGTCACTCTCATTTCCCATCACGAAGAAGAATTCACCAGCGGTTCAGCCTGCCACCGCGGATCGACAATAGGGCGTGAAGCCATCCAGCCGTGTTGCGTCCCACTCACAAAAAAGCGACTTGGGAAATGAAGTTCAGGGGCCCTGCACTTCCCAAACCTGCAGAGTTCTAAACGATAACTATCGCCCCAAAATATATTGAGGTCAGGCTACGAAGAGGCGCTGAACGCAAGGCAGAACTGCAGGAAACGGATGTCAACGGGTACATCGGAATGGCCCCGATAGCACATGAAAAGCGCCAGAACGTGGACAATGATGCGGTTGGCCAAAAAGGGCGTATGCGTTTTTTCCTGAATATATTCAGGAAAAAACGCATACGCCCTTTTTGGCCAACCAAGCAACCTGGGAGAGCAAATCAGCACTACAAAGAAATCTCTCGCCCCCCCCCCCCCGGGGCAAAAGGGCCAGGCGAAAAAAGTCTAAAAACCAGAAAGGCAGGACAGCCCACGGAGTCAAGGGAGCCTTGTTAAGCTGATGGGCGGGATGTCAATGGCCAACAGCCAATCTTCACAAGTGTATCCTCTTTCCCAAACCATGTAAAACACAGAACCACAGAGCATAGGGCACTTCCACACATGGGCGTTGACCTTGGGAAAATGAAAAAATCAACCAGACACAGGGACCCCAAAGTTGAGGGCTGCTGTCTTGACAAGAACCTCCACTCCGGTACACGTTTCATATCCCAGGAAAGAGCCAAGTGGACAAAGACGAGTGGACAAGTGGACAAAGACAAGTGGACAAGTGGACAAGTGGTGCTACGTAGGTCCAATGGAGTGTCACTCAGCCATGAAATCCACGTCATGAGGCTGGTAGCAGCATCCTGAGTGGATTTAGGTACGATCATCCTCAGTGAAATAAGTCCCACAAAAAAAGAAACTTATGATATCACTTATCGAGGGAATGTAAAAATCGCTCCCCATGAACGGAATCCCCAAACAGAACAGAGTCACGCTTTTAGAAAACACACTTATGCCTGCTTCAGGGGAAAGGTGAGGTGCGGTGACGCATAAAACTCGAGGTTGAAATGAGCACAGATACCCTTCCGAAAACCGAATATGGAATGGACACGACCTACTCCTTGCTCAATCAACTGGACTCACCAGACCCTGTTCATCGCACAAGTATCTATCCGACTAGTAAGCATCTTAAAAGCTAAGTCTTGATATCTCTGTGTAAGTGCATCAAGTGTGTGTAAAGCGGCCTAAAACCAGCAGGGAAAATCAGCTCAGACCCATTCTGAGGATACATTTCCAACACAAAGAAGAAACAAGCAGGGCAAAACAGAGAGAAATTCTTCCAAAATGCGTTCAGGGACTGGCATGCAACCAGGATTGACCACATCTACAGCCCCAGCGGCAGAAGACATAAGGCTGGACACTCTTGGGGCTGAGACGATTGGTGAGGTTGGGAAAGCAAATGCAGACCCTTGAAAGGAATCCTGCGTGCTCCCCATTCCATGGCTCCCAACTCTCCAGGTTCAACGCAATCTTCCGACAGCGAAAGCACTCATTGGAAACCCAGCGGATGCTACACCGTGGGATCGGGAAAGCTTTCTGAAACTCACCTCAGTTTTCCTCTCCTGGTGCTCGTGTTCTCCATTCAGGCCCCCTTACTAACAATCTCCCCACTTGGAGACTCGGCGCCTTTCCATGCCTCTTTCGTACCGTCTGCAATTTGTCCGCAGGATGAACTGCAAGAGGGGGAACCAATGAGAGACTCGCTGGAGGTGTTTGGTCGGGCACATGTCACTCTCATTTCCCATCACGAAGAAGAATTCACCAGCGGTTCAGCCTGCCACCGCGGATCGACAATAGGGCGTGAAGCCATCCAGCCGTGTTGCGTCCCACTCACAAAAAAGCGACTTGGGAAATGGAGCTCAGGGGCCATGCACTTTCCAAACCTGCAGAGTTCTAAACGATAACTATCGCCCCAAAATATATTGAGGTCAGGCTACGAAGAGGCGCTGAACGCAAGGCAGAACTGCAGGAAACGGATGTCAACGGGTACATCGGAATGGCCCCGATAGCACATGAAAAGCGCCAGAACGTGGACAATGATGCGGTTGGCCAAAAAGGGCGTATGCGTTTTTTCCTGAATATATTCAGGAAAAAACGCATACGCCCTTTTTGGCCAACCAAGCAACCTGGGAGAGCAAATCAGCACTACAAAGAAATCTCTCGCTCCCCCCCCCCCCGGGGCAAAAGGGCCAGGCGAAAAAAGTCTAAAAACCAGAAAGGCAGGACAGCCCACGGAGTCAAGGGAGCCTTGTTAAGCTGATGGGCGGGATGTCAATGGCCAACAGCCAATCTTCACAAGTGTATCCTCTTTCCCAAACCATGTAAAACACAGAACCACAGAGCATAGGGCACTTCCACACATGGGCGTTGACCTTGGGAGAATGAAAAAATCAACCAGACACAGGGACCCCAAAGTTGAGGGCTGCTGTCTTGACAAGAACCTCCACTCCGGTACACGTTTCATATCCCAGGAAAGAGCCAAGTGGACAAAGACGAGTGGACAAGTGGACAAAGACAAGTGGACAAGTGGACAAGTGGTGCTACGTAGGTCCAATGGAGTGTCACTCAGCCATGAAATCCACGTCATGAGGCTGGTAGCAGCATCCTGAGTGGATTTAGGTACGATCATCCTCAGTGAAATAAGTCCCACAAAAAAAGAAACTTATGATATCACTTACCGAGGGAATGTAAAAATCGCTCCCCATGAACGGAATCCCCAAACAGAACAGAGTCACGCTTTTAGAAAACACACTTATGCCTGCTTCAGGGGAAAGGTGAGGTGCGGTGACGCATAAAACTCGAGTTTGAAATGAGCACAGATACCCTTCCGAAAACCGAATATGGAATGGACACGACCTACTCCTTGCTCAATCAACTGGACTCACCAGACCCTGTTCATCGCACAAGTATCTATCCGACTAGTAAGCATCTTAAAAGCTAAGTCTTGATATCTCTGTGTAAGTGCATCAAGTGTGTGTAAAGCGGCCTAAAACCAGCAGGGAAAATCAGCTCAGACCCATTCTGAGGATACATTTCCAACACAAAGAAGAAACAAGCAGGGCAAAACAGAGAGAAATTCTTCCAAAATGCGTTCAGGGACTGGCATGCAACCAGGATTGACCACATCTACAGCCCCAGCGGCAGAAGACATAAGGCTGGACACTCTTGGGGCTGAGACGATTGGTGAGGTTGGGAAAGCAAATGCAGACCCTTGAATGGAATCCTGCGTGCTCCCCATTCCATGGCTCCCAACTCTCCAGGTTCAACGCAATCTTCCGACAGCGAAAGCACTCATTGGAAACCCAGCGGATGCTACACCGTGGGATCGGGAAAGCTTTCTGAAACTCACCTCAGTTTTCCTCTCCTGGTGCTCGTGTTCTCCATTCAGGCCCCCTTACTAACAATCTCCCCACTTGGAGACTCGGCGCCTTTCCATGCCTCTTTCGTACCGTCTGCAATTTGTCCGCAGGATGAACTGCAAGAGGGGGAACCAATGAGAGACTCGCTGGAGGTGTTTGGTCGGGCACATGTCACTCTCATTTCCCATCACGAAGAAGAATTCACCAGCGGTTCAGCCTGCCACCGCGGATCGACAATAGGGCGTGAAGCCATCCAGCCGTGTTGCGTCCCACTCACAAAAAAGCGACTTGGGAAATGGAGCTCAGGGGCCCTGCACTTCCCAAACCTGCAGAGTTCTAAACGATAACTATCGCCCCAAAATATATTGAGCGCAGGCTACGAAGAGGCGCTGAACGCAAGGCAGAACTGCAGGAAACGGATGTCAACGGGTACATCGGAATGGCCCCGATAGCACATGAAAAGCGCCAGAACGTGGACAATGATGCGGTTGGCCAAAAAGGGCGTATGCGTTTTTTCCTGAATATATTCAGGAAAAAACGCATACGCCCTTTTTGGCCAACCAAGCAACCTGGGAGAGCAAATCAGCACTACAAAGAAATCTCTCGCCCCCCCCCCCCGGGGCAAAAGGGCCAGGCGAAAAAAGTCTAAAAACCAGAAAGGCAGGACAGCCCACGGAGTCAAGGGAGCCTTGTTAAGCTGATGGGCGGGATGTCAATGGCCAACAGCCAATCTTCACAAGTGTATCCTCTTTCCCAAACCATGTAAAACACAGAACCACAGAGCATAGGGCACTTCCACACATGGGCGTTGACCTTGGGAGAATGAAAAAATCAACCAGACACAGGGACCCCAAAGTTGAGGGCTGCTGTCTTGACAAGAACCTCCACTCCGGTACACGTTTCATATCCCAGGAAAGAGCCAAGTGGACAAAGACGAGTGGACAAGTGGACAAAGACAAGTGGACAAGTGGACAAGTGGTGCTACGTAGGTCCAATGGAGTGTCACTCAGCCATGAAATCCACGTCATGAGGCTGGTAGCAGCATCCTGAGTGGATTTAGGTACGATCATCCTCAGTGAAATAAGTCCCACAAAAAAAGAAACTTATGATATCACTTATCGAGGGAATGTAAAAATCGCTCCCCATGCACGGAATCCCCAAACAGAACAGAGTCACGCTTTTAGAAAACACACTTATGCCTGCTTCAGGGGAAAGGTGAGGTGCGGTGACGCATAAAACTCGAGTTTGAAATGAGCACAGATACCCTTCCGAAAACCGAATATGGAATGGACACGACCTACTCCTTGCTCAATCAACTGGACTCACCAGACCCTGTTCATCGCACAAGTATCTATCCGACTAGTAAGCATCTTAAAAGCTAAGTCTTGATATCTCTGTGTAAGTGCATCAAGGGTGTGTAAAGCGGCCTAAAACCAGCAGGGAAAATCAGCTCAGACCCATTCTGAGGATACATTTCCAACACAAAGAAGAAACAAGCAGGGCAAAACAGAGAGAAATTCTTCCAAAATGCGTTCAGGGACTGGCATGCAACCAGGATTGACCACATCTACAGCCCCAGCGGCAGAAGACATAAGGCTGGACACTCTTGGGGCTGAGACGATTGGTGAGGTTGGGAAAGCAAATGCAGACCCTTGAAAGGAATCCTGCGTGCTCCCCATTCCATGGCTCCCAACTCTCCAGGTTCAACGCAATCTTCCGACAGCGAAAGCACTCATTGGAAACCCAGCGGATGCTACACCGTGGGATCGGGAAAGCTTTCTGAAACTCACCTCAGTTTTCCTCTCCTGGTGCTCGTGTTCTCCATTCAGGCCCCCTTACTAACAATCTCCCCACTTGGAGACTCGGCGCCTTTCCATGCCTCTTTCGTACCGTCTGCAATTTGTCCGCAGGATGAACTGCAAGAGGGGGAACCAATGAGAGACTCGCTGGAGGTGTTTGGTCGGGCACATGTCACTCTCATTTCCCATCACGAAGAAGAATTCACCAGCTGTTCAGCCTGCCACCGCGGATCGACAATAGGGCGTGAAGCCATCCAGCCGTGTTGCGTCCCACTCACAAAAAAGCGACTTGGGAAATGGAGCTCAGGGGCCCTGCACTTCCCAAACCTGCAGAGTTCTAAACGATAACTATCGCCCCAAAATATATTGAGGTCAGGCTACGAAGAGGCGCTGAACACAAGGCAGAACTGCAGGAAACGGATGTCAACGGGTACATCGGAATGGCCCCGATAGCACATGAAAAGCGCCAGAACGTGGACAATGATGCGGTTGGCCAAAAAGGGCGTATGCGTTTTTTCCTGAATATATTCAGGAAAAAACGCATACGCCCTTTTTGGCCAACCAAGCAACCTGGGAGAGCAAATCAGCACTACAAAGAAATCTCTCGCCCCCCCCCCCCGGGGGCAAAAGGGCCAGGCGAAAAAAGTCTAAAAACCAGAAAGGCAGGACAGCCCACGGAGTCAAGGGAGCCTTGTTAAGCTGATGGGCGGGATGTCAATGGCCAACAGCCAATCTTCACAAGTGTATCCTCTTTCCCAAACCATGTAAAACACAGAACCACAGAGCATAGGGCACTTCCACACATGGGCGTTGACCTTGGGAGAATGAAAAAATCAACCAGACACAGGGACCCCAAAGTTGAGGGCTGCTGTCTTGACAAGCACCTCCACTCCGGTACACGTTTCATATCCCAGGAAAGAGCCAAGTGGACAAAGACGAGTGGACAAGTGGACAAAGACAAGTGGACAAGTGGACAAGTGGTGCTACGTAGGTCCAATGGAGTGTCACTCAGCCATGAAATCCACGTCATGAGGCTGGTAGCAGCATCCTGAGTGGATTTAGGTACGATCATCCTCAGTGAAATAAGTCCCACAAAAAAAGAAACTTATGATATCACTTATCGAGGGAATGTAAAAATCGCTCCCCATGAACGGAATCCCCAAACAGAACAGAGTCACGCTTTTAGAAAACACACTTATGCCTGCTTCAGGGGAAAGGTGAGGTGCGGTGACGCATAAAACTCGAGTTTGAAATGAGCACAGATACCCTTCCGAAAACCGAATATGGAATGGACACGACCTACTCCTTGCTCAATCAACTGGACTCACCAGACCCTGTTCATCGCACAAGTATCTATCCGACTAGTAAGCATCTTAAAAGCTAAGTCTTGATATCTCTGTGTAAGTGCATCAAGTGTGTGTAAAGCGGCCTAAAACCAGCAGGGAAAATCAGCTCAGACCCATTCTGAGGATACATTTCCAACACAAAGAAGAAACAAGCAGGGCAAAACAGAGAGAAATTCTTCCAAAATGCGTTCAGGGACTGGCATGCAACCAGGATTGACCACATCTACAGCCCCAGCGGCAGAAGACATAAGGCTGGACACTCTTGGGGCTGAGACGATTGGTGAGGTTGGGAAAGCAAATGCAGACCCTTGAAAGGAATCCTGCGTGCTCCCCATTCCATGGCTCCCAACTCTCCAGGTTCAACGCAATCTTCCGACAGCGAAAGCACTCATTGGAAACCCAGCGGATGCTACACCGTGGGATCGGGAAAGCTTTCTGAAACTCACCTCAGTTTTCCTCTCCTGGTGCTCGTGTTCTCCATTCAGGCCCCCTTACTAACAATCTCCCCACTTGGAGACTCGGCGCCTTTCCATGCCTCTTTCGTACCGTCTGCAATTTGTCCGCAGGATGAACTGCAAGAGGGGGAACCAATGAGAGACTCGCTGGAGGTGTTTGGTCGGGCACATGTCACTCTCATTTCCCATCACGAAGAAGAATTCACCAGCGGTTCAGCCTGCCACCGCGGATCGACAATAGGGCGTGAAGCCATCCAGCCGTGTTGCGTCCCACTCACAAAAAAGCGACTTGGGAAATGGAGCTCAGGGGCCCTGCACTTCCCAAACCTGCAGAGTTCTAAACGATAACTATCGCCCCAAAATATATTGAGCGCAGGCTACGAAGAGGCGCTGAACGCAAGGCAGAACTGCAGGAAACGGATGTCAACGGGTACATCGGAATGGCCCCGATAGCACATGAAAAGCGCCAGAACGTGGACAATGATGCGGTTGGCCAAAAAGGGCGTATGCGTTTTTTCCTGAATATATTCAGGAAAAAACGCATACGCCCTTTTTGGCCAACCAAGCAACCTGGGAGAGCAAATCAGCACTACAAAGAAATCTCTCGCCCCCCCCACCGGGGGCAAAAGGGCCAGGCGAAAAAAGTCTAAAAACCAGAAAGGCAGGACAGCCCACGGAGTCAAGGGAGCCTTGTTAAGCTGATGGGCGGGATGTCAATGGCCAACAGCCAATCTTCACAAGTGTATCCTCTTTCCCAAACCATGTAAAACACAGAACCACAGAGCATAGGGCACTTCCACACATGGGCGTTGACCTTGGGAAAATGAAAAAATCAACCAGACACAGGGACCCCAAAGTTGAGGGCTGCTGTCTTGACAAGAACCTCCACTCCGGTACACGTTTCATATCCCAGGAAAGAGCCAAGTGGACAAAGACGAGTGGACAAGTGGACAAAGACAAGTGGACAAGTGGACAAGTGGTGCTACGTAGGTCCAATGGAGTGTCACTCAGCCATGAAATCCACGTCATGAGGCTGGTAGCAGCATCCTGAGTGGATTTAGGTACGATCATCCTCAGTGAAATAAGTCCCACAAAAAAAGAAACTTATGATATCACTTATCGAGGGAATGTAAAAATCGCTCCCCATGAACGGAATCCCCAAACAGAACAGAGTCACGCTTTTAGAAAACACACTTATGCCTGCTTCAGGGGAAAGGTGAGGTGCGGTGACGCATAAAACTCGAGTTTGAAATGAGCACAGATACCCTTCCGAAAACCGAATATGGAATGGACACGACCTACTCCTTGCTCAATCAACTGGACTCACCAGACCCTGTTCATCGCACAAGTATCTATCCGACTAGTAAGCATCTTAAAAGCTAAGTCTTGATATCTCTGTGTAAGTGCATCAAGTGTGTGTAAAGCGGCCTAAAACCAGCAGGGAAAATCAGCTCAGACCCATTCTGAGGATACATTTCCAACACAAAGAAGAAACAAGCAGGGCAAAACAGAGAGAAATTCTTCCAAAATGCGTTCAGGGACTGGCATGCAACCAGGATTGACCACATCTACAGCCCCAGCGGCAGAAGACATAAGGCTGGACACTCTTGGGGCTGAGACGATTGGTGAGGTTGGGAAAGCAAATGCAGACCCTTGAAAGGAATCCTGCGTGCTCCCCATTCCATGGCTCCCAACTCTCCAGGTTCAACGCAATCTTCCGACAGCGAAAGCACTCATTGGAAACCCAGCGGATGCTACACCGTGGGATCGGGAAAGCTTTCTGAAACTCACCTCAGTTTTCCTCTCCTGGTGCTCGTGTTCTCCATTCAGGCCCCCTTACTAACAATCTCCCCACTTGGAGTCTCGGCGCCTTTCCATGCCTCTTTCGTACCGTCTGCAATTTGTCCGCAGGATGAACTGCAAGAGGGGGAACCAATGAGAGACTCGCTGGAGGTGTTTGGTCGGGCACATGTCACTCTCATTTCCCATCACGAAGAAGAATTCACCAGCGGTTCAGCCTGCAACCGCGGATCGACAATAGGGCGTGAAGCCATCCAGCCGTGTTGCGTCCCACTCACAAAAAAGCGACTTGGGAAATGGAGCTCAGGGGCACTGCACTTCCCAAACCTGCAGAGTTCTAAACGAGAACTATCGCCCCAAAATATATTGAGGGCAGGCTACGAAGAGGCGCTGAACGCAAGGCAGAACTGCAGGAAACGGATGTCAACGGGTACATCGGAATGGCCCCGATAGCACATGAAAATCGCCAGAACGTGGACAATGATGCGGTTGGCCAAAAAGGGCGTATGCGTTTTTTCCTGAATATATTCAGGAAAAAACGCATACGCCCTTTTTGGCCAACCAAGCAACCTGGGAGAGCAAATCAGCACTACAAAGAAATCTCTCGCCCCCCCCCCCGGGGCAAAAGGGCCAGGCGAAAAAAGTCTAAAAACCAGAAAGGCAGGACAGCCCACGGAGTCAAGGGAGCCTTGTTAAGCTGATGGGCGGGATGTCAATGGCCAACAGCCAATCTTCACAAGTGTATCCTCTTTCCCAAACCATGGAAAACACAGAACCACAGAGCATAGGGCACTTCCACACATGGGCGTTGACCTTGGGAAAATGAAAAAATCAACCAGACACAGGGACCCCAAAGTTGAGGGCTGCTGTCTTGACAAGAACCTCCACTCCGGTACACGTTTCATATCCCAGGAAAGAGCCAAGTGGACAAAGACGAGTGGACAAGTGGACAAAGACAAGTGGACAAGTGGACAAGTGGTGCTACGTAGGTCCAATGGAGTGTCACTCAGCCATGAAATCCACGTCATGAGGCTGGTAGCAGCATCCTGAGTGGATTTAGGTACGATCATCCTCAGTGAAATAAGTCCCACAAAAAAAGAAACTTATGATATCACTTATCGAGGGAATGTAAAAATCGCTCCCCATGAACGGAATCCCCAAACAGAACAGAGTCACGCTTTTAGAAAACACACTTATGCCTGCTTCAGGGGAAAGGTGAGGTGCGGTGACGCATAAAACTCGAGTTTGAAATGAGCACAGATACCCTTCCGAAAACCGAATATGGAATGGACACGACCTACTCCTTGCTCAATCAACTGGACTCACCAGACCCTGTTCATCGCACAAGTATCTATCCGACTAGTAAGCATCTTAAAAGCTAAGTCTTGATATCTCTGTGTAAGTGCATCAAGTGTGTGTAAAGCGGCCTAAAACCAGCAGGGAAAATCAGCTCAGACCCATTCTGAGGATACATTTCCAACACAAAGAAGAAACAAGCAGGGCAAAACAGAGAGAAATTCTTCCAAAATGCGTTCAGGGACTGGCATGCAACCAGGATTGACCACATCTACAGCCCCAGCGGCAGAAGACATAAGGCTGGACACTCTTGGGGCTGAGACGATTGGTGAGGTTGGGAAAGCAAATGCAGACCCTTGAAAGGAATCCTGCGTGCTCCCCATTCCATGGCTCCCAACTCTCCAGGTTCAACGCAATCTTCCGACAGCGAAAGCACTCATTGGAAACCCAGCGGATGCTACACCGTGGGATCGGGAAAGCTTTCTGAAACTCACCTCAGTTTTCCTCTCCTGGTGCTCGTGTTCTCCATTCAGGCCCCCTTACTAACAATCTCCCCACTTGGAGACTCGGCGCCTTTCCATGCCTCTTTCGTACCGTCTGCAATTTGTCCGCAGGATGAACTGCAAGAGGGGGAACCAATGAGAGACTCGCTGGAGGTGTTTGGTCGGGCACATGTCACTCTCATTTCCCATCACGAAGAAGAATTCACCAGCGGTTCAGCCTGCCACCGCGGATCGACAATAGGGCGTGAAGCCATCCAGCCGTGTTGCGTCCCACTCACAAAAAAGCGACTTGGGAAATGGAGCTCAGGGGCCCTGCACTTCCCAAACCTGCAGAGTTCTAAACGATAACTATCGCCCCAAAATATATTGAGCGCAGGCTACGAAGAGGCGCTGAACGCAAGGCAGAACTGCAGGAAACGGATGTCAACGGGTACATCGGAATGGCCCCTATAGCACATGAAAAGCGCCAGAACGTGGACAATGATGCGGTTGGCCAAAAAGGGCGTATGCGTTTTTTCCTGAATATATTCAGGAAAAAACGCATACGCCCTTTTTGGCCAACCAAGCAACCTGGGAGAGCAAATCAGCACTACAAAGAAATCTCTCGCCCCCCCCCCCCGGGGCAAAAGGGCCAGGCGAAAAAAGTCTAAAAACCAGAAAGGCAGGACAGCCCACGGAGTCAAGGGAGCCTTGTTAAGCTGATGGGCGGGATGTCAATGGCCAACAGCCAATCTTCACAAGTGTATCCTCTTTCCCAAACCATGGAAAACACAGAACCACAGAGCATAGGGCACTTCCACACATGGGCGTTGACCTTGGGAAAATGAAAAAATCAACCAGACACAGGGACCCCAAAGTTGAGGGCTGCTGTCTTGACAAGAACCTCCACTCCGGTACACGTTTCATATCCCAGGAAAGAGCCAAGTGGACAAAGACGAGTGGACAAGTGGACAAAGACAAGTGGACAAGTGGACAAGTGGTGCTACGTAGGTCCAATGGAGTGTCACTCAGCCATGAAATCCACGTCATGAGGCTGGTAGCAGCATCCTGAGTGGATTTAGGTACGATCATCCTCAGTGAAATAAGTCCCACAAAAAAAGAAACTTATGATATCACTTATCGAGGGAATGTAAAAATCGCTCCCCATGAACGGAATCCCCAAACAGAACAGAGTCACGCTTTTAGAAAACACACTTATGCCTGCTTCAGGGGAAAGGTGAGGTGCGGTGACGCATAAAACTCGAGTTTGAAATGAGCACAGATACCCTTCCGAAAACCGAATATGGAATGGACACGACCTACTCCTTGCTCAATCAACTGGACTCACCAGACCCTGTTCATCGCACAAGTATCTATCCGACTAGTAAGCATCTTAAAAGCTAAGTCTTGATATCTCTGTGTAAGTGCATCAAGTGTGTGTAAAGCGGCCTAAAACCAGCAGGGAAAATCAGCTCAGACCCATTCTGAGGATACATTTCCAACACAAAGAAGAAACAAGCAGGGCAAAACAGAGAGAAATTCTTCCAAAATGCGTTCAGGGACTGGCATGCAACCAGGATTGACCACATCTACAGCCCCAGCGGCAGAAGACAGAAGGCTGGACACTCTTGGGGCTGAGACGATTGGTGAGGTTGGGAAAGCAAATGCAGACCCTTGAAAGGAATCCTGCGTGCTCCCCATTCCATGGGTCCCAACTCTCCAGGTTCAACGCAATCTTCCGACAGCGAAAGCACTCATTGGAAACCCAGCGGATGCTACACCGTGGGATCGGGAAAGCTTTCTGAAACTCACCTCAGTTTTCCTCTCCTGGTGCTCGTGTTCTCCATTCAGGCCCCCTTACTAACAATCTCCCCACTTGGAGACTCGGCGCCTTTCCATGCCTCTTTCGTACCGTCTGCAATTTGTCCGCAGGATGAACTGCAAGAGGGGGAACCAATGAGAGACTCGCTGGAGGTGTTTGGTCGGGCACATGTCACTCTCATTTCCCATCACGAAGAAGAATTCACCAGCGGTTCAGCCTGCAACCGCGGATCGACAATAGGGCGTGAAGCCATCCAGCCGTGTTGCGTCCCACTCACAAAAAAGCGACTTGGGAAATGGAGCTCAGGGGCCCTGCACTTCCCAAACCTGCAGAGTTCTAAACGATAACTATCGCCCCAAAATATATTGAGGTCAGGCTACGAAGAGGCGCTGAACGCAAGGCAGAACTGCAGGAAACGGATGTCAACGGGTACATCGGAATGGCCCCGATAGCACATGAAAAGCGCCAGAACGTGGACAATGATGCGGTTGGCCAAAAAGGGCGTATGCGTTTTTTCCTGAATATATTCAGGAAAAAACGCATACGCCCTTTTTGGCCAACCAAGCAACCTGGGAGAGCAAATCAGCACTACAAAGAAATCTCTCGCCCCCCCCCCGGGGGCAAAAGGGCCAGGCGAAAAAAGTCTAAAAACCAGAAAGGCAGGACAGCCCACGGAGTCAAGGGAGCCTTGTTAAGCTGATGGGCGGGATGTCAATGGCCAACAGCCAATCTTCACAAGTGTATCCTCTTTCCCAAACCATGTAAAACACAGAACCACAGAGCATAGGGCACTTCCACACATGGGCGTTGACCTTGGGAAAATGAAAAAATCAACCAGACACAGGGACCCCAAAGTTGAGGGCTGCTGTCTTGACAAGCACCTCCACTCCGGTACACGTTTCATATCCCAGGAAAGAGCCAAGTGGACAAAGACGAGTGGACAAGTGGACAAAGACAAGTGGACAAGTGGACAAGTGGTGCTACGTAGGTCCAATGGAGTGTCACTCAGCCATGAAATCCACGTCATGAGGCTGGTAGCAGCATCCTGAGTGGATTTAGGTACGATCATCCTCAGTGAAATAAGTCCCACAAAAAAAGAAACTTATGATATCACTTATCGAGGGAATGTAAAAATCGCTCCCCATGAACGGAATCCCCAAACAGAACAGAGTCACGCTTTTAGAAAACACACTTATGCCTGCTTCAGGGGAAAGGTGAGGTGCGGTGACGCATAAAACTCGAGTTTGAAATGAGCACAGATACCCTTCCGAAAACCGAATATGGAATGGACACGACCTACTCCTTGCTCAATCAACTGGACTCACCAGACCCTGTTCATCGCACAAGTATCTATCCGACTAGTAAGCATCTTAAAAGCTAAGTCTTGATATCTCTGTGTAAGTGCATCAAGTGTGTGTAAAGCGGCCTAAAACCAGCAGGGAAAATCAGCTCAGACCCATTCTGAGGATACATTTCCAACACAAAGAAGAAACAAGCAGGGCAAAACAGAGAGAAATTCTTCCAAAATGCGTTCAGGGACTGGCATGCAACCAGGATTGACCACATCTACAGCCCCAGCGGCAGAAGACATAAGGCTGGACACTCTTGGGGCTGAGACGATTGGTGAGGTTGGGAAAGCAAATGCAGACCCTTGAAAGGAATCCTGCGTGCTCCCCATTCCATGGCTCCCAACTCTCCAGGTTCAACGCAATCTTCCGACAGCGAAAGCACTCATTGGAAACCCAGCGGATGCTACACCGTGGGATCGGGAAAGCTTTCTGAAACTCACCTCAGTTTTCCTCTCCTGGTGCTCGTGTTCTCCATTCAGGCCCCCTTACTAACAATCTCCCCACTTGGAGACTCGGCGCCTTTCCATGCCTCTTTCGTACCGTCTGCAATTTGTCCGCAGGATGAACTGCAAGAGGGGGAACCAATGAGAGACTCGCTGGAGGTGTTTGGTCGGGCACATGTCACTCTCATTTCCCATCACGAAGAAGAATTCACCAGCGGTTCAGCCTGCCACCGCGGATCGACAATAGGGCGTGAAGCCATCCAGCCGTGTTGCGTCCCACTCACAAAAAAGCGACTTGGGAAATGGAGCTCAGGGGCCCTGCACTTCCCAAACCTGCAGAGTTCTAAACGATAACTATCGCCCCAAAATATATTGAGGTCAGGCTACGAAGAGGCGCTGAACGCAAGGCAGAACTGCAGGAAACGGATGTCAACGGGTACATCGGAATGGCCCCGATAGCACATGAAAAGCGCCAGAACGTGGACAATGATGCGGTTGGCCAAAAAGGGCGTATGCGTTTTTTCCTGAATATATTCAGGAAAAAAACGCATACGCCCTTTTTGGCCAACCAAGCAACCTGGGAGAGCAAATCAGCACTACAAAGAAATCTCTCGCCCCCCCCCCCCCGGGGCAAAAGGGCCAGGCGAAAAAAGTCTAAAAACCAGAAAGGCAGGACAGCCCACGGAGTCAAGGGAGCCTTGTTAAGCTGATGGGCGGGATGTCAATGGCCAACAGCCAATCTTCACAAGTGTATCCTCTTTCCCAAACCATGTAAAACACAGAACCACAGAGCATAGGGCACTTCCACACATGGGCGTTGACCTTGGGAAAATGAAAAAATCAACCAGACACAGGGACCCCAAAGTTGAGGGCTGCTGTCTTGACAAGAACCTCCACTCCGGTACACGTTTCATATCCCAGGAAAGAGCCAAGTGGACAAAGACGAGTGGACAAGTGGACAAAGACAAGTGGACAAGTGGACAAGTGGTGCTACGTAGGTCCAATGGAGTGTCACTCAGCCATGAAATCCACGTCATGAGGCTGGTAGCAGCATCCTGAGTGGATTTAGGTACGATCATCCTCAGTGAAATAAGTCCCACAAAAAAAGAAACTTAGGATATCACTTATCGAGGGAATGTAAAAATCGCTCCCCATGAACGGAATCCCCAAACAGAACAGAGTCACGCTTTTAGAAAACACACTTATGCCTGCTTCAGGGGAAAGGTGAGGTGCGGTGACGCATAAAACTCGAGTTTGAAATGAGCACAGATACCCTTCCGAAAACCGAATATGGAATGGACACGACCTACTCCTTGCTCAATCAACTGGACTCACCAGACCCTGTTCATCGCACAAGTATCTATCCGACTAGTAAGCATCTTAAAAGCTAAGTCTTGATATCTCTGTGTAAGTGCATCAAGTGTGTGTAAAGCGGCCTAAAACCAGCAGGGAAAATCAGCTCAGACCCATTCTGAGGATACATTTCCAACACAAAGAAGAAACAAGCAGGGCAAAACAGAGAGAAATTCTTCCAAAATGCGTTCAGGGACTGGCATGCAACCAGGATTGACCACATCTACAGCCCCAGCGGCAGAAGACATAAGGCTGGACACTCTTGGGGCTGAGACGATTGGTGAGGTTGGGAAAGCAAATGCAGACCCTTGAAAGGAATCCTGCGTGCTCCCCATTCCATGGCTCCCAACTCTCCAGGTTCAACGCAATCTTCCGACAGCGAAAGCACTCATTGGAAACCCAGCGGATGCTACACCGTGGGATCGGGAAAGCTTTCTGAAACTCACCTCAGTTTTCCTCTCCTGGTGCTCGTGTTCTCCATTCAGGCCCCCTTACTAACAATCTCCCCACTTGGAGACTCGGCGCCTTTCCATGCCTCTTTCGTACCGTCTGCAATTTGTCCGCAGGATGAACTGCAAGAGGGGGAACCAATGAGAGACTCGCTGGAGGTGTTTGGTCGGGCACATGTCACTCTCATTTCCCATCACGAAGAAGAATTCACCAGCGGTTCAGCCTGCAACCGCGGATCGACAATAGGGCGTGAAGCCATCCAGCCGTGTTGCGTCCCACTCACAAAAAAGCGACTTGGGAAATGGAGCTCAGGGGCCCTGCACTTCCCAAACCTGCAGAGTTCTAAACGATAACTATCGCCCCAAAATATATTGAGGTCAGGCTACGAAGAGGCGCTGAACGCAAGGCAGAACTGCAGGAAACGGATGTCAACGGGTACATCGGAATGGCCCCGATAGCACATGAAAAGCGCCAGAACGTGGACAATGATGCGGTTGGCCAAAAAGGGCGTATGCGTTTTTTCCTGAATATATTCAGGAAAAAACGCATACGCCCTTTTTGGCCAACCAAGCAACCTGGGAGAGCAAATCAGCACTACAAAGAAATCTCTCGCCCCCCCCCCCCGGGGCAAAAGGGCCAGGCGAAAAAAGTCTAAAAACCAGAAAGGCAGGACAGCCCACGGAGTCAAGGGAGCCTTGTTAAGCTGATGGGCGGGATGTCAATGGCCAACAGCCAATCTTCACAAGTGTATCCTCTTTCCCAAACCATGTAAAACACAGAACCACAGAGCATAGGGCACTTCCACACATGGGCGTTGACCTTGGGAAAATGAAAAAATCAACCAGACACAGGGACCCCAAAGTTGAGGGCTGCTGTCTTGACAAGAACCTCCACTCCGGTACACGTTTCATATCCCAGGAAAGAGCCAAGTGGACAAAGACGAGTGGACAAGTGGACAAAGACAAGTGGACAAGTGGACAAGTGGTGCTACGTAGGTCCAATGGAGTGTCACTCAGCCATGAAATCCACGTCATGAGGCTGGTAGCAGCATCCTGAGTGGATTTAGGTACGATCATCCTCAGTGAAATAAGTCCCACAAAAAAAGAAACTTATGATATCACTTATCGAGGGAATGTAAAAATCGCTCCCCATGAACGGAATCCCCAAACAGAACAGAGTCACGCTTTTAGAAAACACACTTATGCCTGCTTCAGGGGAAAGGTGAGGTGCGGTGACGCATAAAACTCGAGTTTGAAATGAGCACAGATACCCTTCCGAAAACCGAATATGGAATGGACACGACCTACTCCTTGCTCAATCAACTGGACTCACCAGACCCTGTTCATCGCACAAGTATCTATCCGACTAGTAAGCATCTTAAAAGCTAAGTCTTGATATCTCTGTGTAAGTGCATCAAGTGTGTGTAAAGCGGCCTAAAACCAGCAGGGAAAATCAGCTCAGACCCATTCTGAGGATACATTTCCAACACAAAGAAGAAACAAGCAGGGCAAAACAGAGAGAAATTCTTCCAAAATGCGTTCAGGGACTGGCATGCAACCAGGATTGACCACATCTACAGCCCCAGCGGCAGAAGACATAAGGCTGGACACTCTTGGGGCTGAGACGATTGGTGAGGTTGGGAAAGCAAATGCAGACCCTTGAAAGGAATCCTGCGTGCTCCCCATTCCATGGCTCCCAACTCTCCAGGTTCAACGCAATCTTCCGACAGCGAAAGCACTCATTGGAAACCCAGCGGATGCTACACCGTGGGATCGGGAAAGCTTTCTGAAACTCACCTCAGTTTTCCTCTCCTGGTGCTCGTGTTCTCCATTCAGGCCCCCTTACTAACAATCTCCCCACTTGGAGACTCGGCGCCTTTCCATGCCTCTTTCGTACCGTCTGCAATTTGTCCGCAGGATGAACTGCAAGAGGGGGAACCAATGAGAGACTCGCTGGAGGTGTTTGGTCGGGCACATGTCACTCTCATTTCCCATCACGAAGAAGAATTCACCAGCGGTTCAGCCTGCAACCGCGGATCGACAATAGGGCGTGAAGCCATCCAGCCGTGTTGCGTCCCACTCACAAAAAAGCGACTTGGGAAATGGAGCTCAGGGGCCCTGCACTTCCCAAACCTGCAGAGTTCTAAACGATAACTATCGCCCCAAAATATATTGAGGTCAGGCTACGAAGAGGCGCTGAACGCAAGGCAGAACTGCAGGAAACGGATGTCAACGGGTACATCGGAATGGCCCCGATAGCACATGAAAAGCGCCAGAACGTGGACAATGATGCGGTTGGCCAAAAAGGGCGTATGCGTTTTTTCCTGAATATATTCAGGAAAAAACGCATACGCCCTTTTTGGCCAACCAAGCAACCTGGGAGAGCAAATCAGCACTACAAAGAAATCTCTCGCCCCCCCCCCCCGGGGCAAAAGGGCCAGGCGAAAAAAGTCTAAAAACCAGAAAGGCAGGACAGCCCACGGAGTCAAGGGAGCCTTGTTAAGCTGATGGGCGGGATGTCAATGGCCAACAGCCAATCTTCACAAGTGTATCCTCTTTCCCAAACCATGTAAAACACAGAACCACAGAGCATAGGGCACTTCCACACATGGGCGTTGACCTTGGGAAAATGAAAAAATCAACCAGACACAGGGACCCCAAAGTTGAGGGCTGCTGTCTTGACAAGAACCTCCACTCCGGTACACGTTTCATATCCCAGGAAAGAGCCAAGTGGACAAAGACGAGTGGACAAGTGGACAAAGACAAGTGGACAAGTGGACAAGTGGTGCTACGTAGGTCCAATGGAGTGTCACTCAGCCATGAAATCCACGTCATGAGGCTGGTAGCAGCATCCTGAGTGGATTTAGGTACGATCATCCTCAGTGAAATAAGTCCCACAAAAAAAGAAACTTATGATATCACTTATCGAGGGAATGTAAAAATCGCTCCCCATGAACGGAATCCCCAAACAGAACAGAGTCACGCTTTTAGAAAACACACTTATGCCTGCTTCAGGGGAAAGGTGAGGTGCGGTGACGCATAAAACTCGAGTTTGAAATGAGCACAGATACCCTTCCGAAAACCGAATATGGAATGGACACGACCTACTCCTTGCTCAATCAACTGGACTCACCAGACCCTGTTCATCGCACAAGTATCTATCCGACTAGTAAGCATCTTAAAAGCTAAGTCTTGATATCTCTGTGTAAGTGCATCAAGTGTGTGTAAAGCGGCCTAAAACCAGCAGGGAAAATCAGCTCAGACCCATTCTGAGGATACATTTCCAACACAAAGAAGAAACAAGCAGGGCAAAACAGAGAGAAATTCTTCCAAAATGCGTTCAGGGACTGGCATGCAACCAGGATTGACCACATCTACAGCCCCAGCGGCAGAAGACAGAAGGCTGGACACTCTTGGGGCTGAGACGATTGGTGAGGTTGGGAAAGCAAATGCAGACCCTTGAAAGGAATCCTGCGTGCTCCCCATTCCATGGCTCCCAACTCTCCAGGTTCAACGCAATCTTCCGACAGCGAAAGCACTCATTGGAAACCCAGCGGATGCTACACCGTGGGATCGGGAAAGCTTTCTGAAACTCACCTCAGTTTTCCTCTCCTGGTGCTCGTGTTCTCCATTCAGGCCCCCTTACTAACAATCTCCCCACTTGGAGACTCGGCGCCTTTCCATGCCTCTTTCGTACCGTCTGCAATTTGTCCGCAGGATGAACTGCAAGAGGGGGAACCAATGAGAGACTCGCTGGAGGTGTTTGGTCGGGCACATGTCACTCTCATTTCCCATCACGAAGAAGAATTCACCAGCGGTTCAGCCTGCAACCGCGGATCGACAATAGGGCGTGAAGCCATCCAGCCGTGTTGCGTCCCACTCACAAAAAAGCGACTTGGGAAATGGAGCTCAGGGGCCCTGCACTTCCCAAACCTGCAGAGTTCTAAACGATAACTATCGCCCCAAAATATATTGAGGTCAGGCTACGAAGAGGCGCTGAACGCAAGGCAGAACTGCAGGAAACGGATGTCAACGGGTACATCGGAATGGCCCCGATAGCACATGAAAAGCGCCAGAACGTGGACAATGATGCGGTTGGCCAAAAAGGGCGTATGCGTTTTTTCCTGAATATATTCAGGAAAAAACGCATACGCCCTTTTTGGCCAACCAAGCAACCTGGGAGAGCAAATCAGCACTACAAAGAAATCTCTCGCCCCCCCCCCCCCCCGGGGCAAAAGGGCCAGGCGAAAAAAGTCTAAAAACCAGAAAGGCAGGACAGCCCACGGAGTCAAGGGAGCCTTGTTAAGCTGATGGGCGGGATGTCAATGGCCAACAGCCAATCTTCACAAGTGTATCCTCTTTCCCAAACCATGTAAAACACAGAACCACAGAGCATAGGGCACTTCCACACATGGGCGTTGACCTTGGGAAAATGAAAAAATCAACCAGACACAGGGACCCCAAAGTTGAGGGCTGCTGTCTTGACAAGAACCTCCACTCCGGTACACGTTTCATATCCCAGGAAAGAGCCAAGTGGACAAAGACGAGTGGACAAGTGGACAAAGACAAGTGGACAAGTGGACAAGTGGTGCTACGTAGGTCCAATGGAGTGTCACTCAGCCATGAAATCCACGTCATGAGGCTGGTAGCAGCATCCTGAGTGGATTTAGGTACGATCATCCTCAGTGAAATAAGTCCCACAAAAAAAGAAACTTAGGATATCACTTATCGAGGGAATGTAAAAATCGCTCCCCATGAACGGAATCCCCAAACAGAACAGAGTCACGCTTTTAGAAAACACACTTATGCCTGCTTCAGGGGAAAGGTGAGGTGCGGTGACGCATAAAACTCGAGTTTGAAATGAGCACAGATACCCTTCCGAAAACCGAATATGGAATGGACACGACCTACTCCTTGCTCAATCAACTGGACTCACCAGACCCTGTTCATCGCACAAGTATCTATCCGACTAGTAAGCATCTTAAAAGCTAAGTCTTGATATCTCTGTGTAAGTGCATCAAGTGTGTGTAAAGCGGCCTAAAACCAGCAGGGAAAATCAGCTCAGACCCATTCTGAGGATACATTTCCAACACAAAGAAGAAACAAGCAGGGCAAAACAGAGAGAAATTCTTCCAAAATGCGTTCAGGGACTGGCATGCAACCAGGATTGACCACATCTACAGCCCCAGCGGCAGAAGACATAAGGCTGGACACTCTTGGGGCTGAGACGATTGGTGAGGTTGGGAAAGCAAATGCAGACCCTTGAAAGGAATCCTGCGTGCTCCCCATTCCATGGCTCCCAACTCTCCAGGTTCAACGCAATCTTCCGACAGCGAAAGCACTCATTGGAAACCCAGCGGATGCTACACCGTGGGATCGGGAAAGCTTTCTGAAACTCACCTCAGTTTTCCTCTCCTGGTGCTCGTGTTCTCCATTCAGGCCCCCTTACTAACAATCTCCCCACTTGGAGACTCGGCGCCTTTCCATGCCTCTTTCGTACCGTCTGCAATTTGTCCGCAGGATGAACTGCAAGAGGGGGAACCAATGAGAGACTCGCTGGAGGTGTTTGGTCGGGCACATGTCACTCTCATTTCCCATCACGAAGAAGAATTCACCAGCGGTTCAGCCTGCAACCGCGGATCGACAATAGGGCGTGAAGCCATCCAGCCGTGTTGCGTCCCACTCACAAAAAAGCGACTTGGGAAATGGAGCTCAGGGGCCCTGCACTTCCCAAACCTGCAGAGTTCTAAACGATAACTATCGCCCCAAAATATATTGAGGTCAGGCTACGAAGAGGCGCTGAACGCAAGGCAGAACTGCAGGAAACGGATGTCAACGGGTACATCGGAATGGCCCCGATAGCACATGAAAAGCGCCAGAACGTGGACAATGATGCGGTTGGCCAAAAAGGGCGTATGCGTTTTTTCCTGAATATATTCAGGAAAAAACGCATACGCCCTTTTTGGCCAACCAAGCAACCTGGGAGAGCAAATCAGCACTACAAAGAAATCTCTCGCCCACCCCCCCCCCGGGGCAAAAGGGCCAGGCGAAAAAAGTCTAAAAACCAGAAAGGCAGGACAGCCCACGGAGTCAAGGGAGCCTTGTTAAGCTGATGGGCGGGATGTCAATGGCCAACAGCCAATCTTCACAAGTGTATCCTCTTTCCCAAACCATGTAAAACACAGAACCACAGAGCATAGGGCACTTCCACACATGGGCGTTGACCTTGGGAAAATGAAAAAATCAACCAGACACAGGGACCCCAAAGTTGAGGGCTGCTGTCTTGACAAGAACCTCCACTCCGGTACACGTTTCATATCCCAGGAAAGAGCCAAGTGGACAAAGACGAGTGGACAAGTGGACAAAGACAAGTGGACAAGTGGACAAGTGGTGCTACGTAGGTCCAATGGAGTGTCACTCAGCCATGAAATCCACGTCATGAGGCTGGTAGCAGCATCCTGAGTGGATTTAGGTACGATCATCCTCAGTGAAATAAGTCCCACAAAAAAAGAAACTTAGGATATCACTTATCGAGGGAATGTAAAAATCGCTCCCCATGAACGGAATCCCCAAACAGAACAGAGTCACGCTTTTAGAAAACACACTTATGCCTGCTTCAGGGGAAAGGTGAGGTGCGGTGACGCATAAAACTCGAGTTTGAAATGAGCACAGATACCCTTCCGAAAACCGAATATGGAATGGACACGACCTACTCCTTGCTCAATCAACTGGACTCACCAGACCCTGTTCATCGCACAAGTATCTATCCGACTAGTAAGCATCTTAAAAGCTAAGTCTTGATATCTCTGTGTAAGTGCATCAAGTGTGTGTAAAGCGGCCTAAAACCAGCAGGGAAAATCAGCTCAGACCCATTCTGAGGATACATTTCCAACACAAAGAAGAAACAAGCAGGGCAAAACAGAGAGAAATTCTTCCAAAATGCGTTCAGGGACTGGCATGCAACCAGGATTGACCACATCTACAGCCCCAGCGGCAGAAGACATAAGGCTGGACACTCTTGGGGCTGAGACGATGGGTGAGGTTGGGAAAGCAAATGCAGACCCTTGAAAGGAATCCTGCGTGCTCCCCATTCCATGGGTCCCAACTCTCCAGGTTCAACGCAATCTTCCGACAGCGAAAGCACTCATTGGAAACCCAGCGGATGCTACACCGTGGGATCGGGAAAGCTTTCTGAAACTCACCTCAGTTTTCCTCTCCTGGTGCTCGTGTTCTCCATTCAGGCCCCCTTACTAACAATCTCCCCACTTGGAGACTCGGCGCCTTTCCATGCCTCTTTCGTACCGTCTGCAATTTGTCCGCAGGATGAACTGCAAGAGGGGGAACCAATGAGAGACTCGCTGGAGGTGTTTGGTCGGGCACATGTCACTCTCATTTCCCATCACGAAGAAGAATTCACCAGCGGTTCAGCCTGCAACCGCGGATCGACAATAGGGCGTGAAGCCATCCAGCCGTGTTGCGTCCCACTCACAAAAAAGCGACTTGGGAAATGGAGCTCAGGGGCCCTGCACTTCCCAAACCTGCAGAGTTCTAAACGATAACTATCGCCCCAAAATATATTGAGGTCAGGCTACGAAGAGGCGCTGAACGCAAGGCAGAACTGCAGGAAACGGATGTCAACGGGTACATCGGAATGGCCCCGATAGCACATGAAAAGCGCCAGAACGTGGACAATGATGCGGTTGGCCAAAAAGGGCGTATGCTTTTTTTCCTGAATATATTCAGGAAAAAACGCATACGCCCTTTTTGGCCAACCAAGCAACCTGGGAGAGCAAATCAGCACTACAAAGAAATCTCTCGCCCCCCCCCCCCCCCGGGGCAAAAGGGCCAGGCGAAAAAAGTCTAAAAACCAGAAAGGCAGGACAGCCCACGGAGTCAAGGGAGCCTTGTTAAGCTGATGGGCGGGATGTCAATGGCCAACAGCCAATCTTCACAAGTGTATCCTCTTTCCCAAACCATGTAAAACACAGAACCACAGAGCATAGGGCACTTCCACACATGGGCGTTGAACTTGGGAAAATGAAAAAATCAACCAGACACAGGGACCCCAAAGTTGAGGGCTGCTGTCTTGACAAGAACCTCCACTCCGGTACACGTTTCATATCCCAGGAAAGAGCCAAGTGGACAAAGACGAGTGGACAAGTGGACAAAGAGAAGTGGACAAGTGGACAAGTGGTGCTACGTAGGTCCAATGGAGTGTCACTCAGCCATGAAATCCACGTCATGAGGCTGGTAGCAGCATCCTGAGTGGATTTAGGTACGATCATCCTCAGTGAAATAAGTCCCACAAAAAAAGAAACTTAGGATATCACTTATCGAGGGAATGTAAAAATCGCTCCCCATGAACGGAATCCCCAAACAGAACAGAGTCACGCTTTTAGAAAACACACTTATGCCTGCTTCAGGGGAAAGGTGAGGTGCGGTGACGCATAAAACTCGAGTTTGAAATGAGCACAGATACCCTTCCGAAAACCGAATATGGAATGGACACGACCTACTCCTTGCTCAATCAACTGGACTCACCAGACCCTGTTCATCGCACAAGTATCTATCCGACTAGTAAGCATCTTAAAAGCTAAGTCTTGATATCTCTGTGTAAGTGCATCAAGTGTGTGTAAAGCGGCCTAAAACCAGCAGGGAAAATCAGCTCAGACCCATTCTGAGGATACATTTCCAACACAAAGAAGAAACAAGCAGGGCAAAACAGAGAGAAATTCTTCCAAAATGCGTTCAGGGACTGGCATGCAACCAGGATTGACCACATCTACAGCCCCAGCGGCAGAAGACAGAAGGCTGGACACTCTTGGGGCTGAGACGATTGGTGAGGTTGGGAAAGCAAATGCAGACCCTTGAAAGGAATCCTGCGTGCTCCCCATTCCATGGGTCCCAACTCTCCAGGTTCAACGCAATCTTCCGACAGCGAAAGCACTCATTGGAAACCCAGCGGATGCTACACCGTGGGATCGGGAAAGCTTTCTGAAACTCACCTCAGTTTTCCTCTCCTGGTGCTCGTGTTCTCCATTCAGGCCCCCTTACTAACAATCTCCCCACTTGGAGACTCGGCGCCTTTCCATGCCTCTTTCGTACCGTCTGCAATTTGTCCGCAGGATGAACTGCAAGAGGGGGAACCAATGAGAGACTCGCTGGAGGTGTTTGGTCGGGCACATGTCACTCTCATTTCCCATCACGAAGAAGAATTCACCAGCGGTTCAGCCTGCAACCGCGGATCGACAATAGGGCGTGAAGCCATCCAGCCGTGTTGCGTCCCACTCACAAAAAAGCGACTTGGGAAATGGAGCTCAGGGGCCCTGCACTTCCCAAACCTGCAGAGTTCTAAACGATAACTATCGCCCCAAAATATATTGAGGTCAGGCTACGAAGAGGCGCTGAACGCAAGGCAGAACTGCAGGAAACGGATGTCAACGGGTACATCGGAATGGCCCCGATAGCACATGAAAAGCGCCAGAACGTGGACAATGATGCGGTTGGCCAAAAAGGGCGTATGCGTTTTTTCCTGAATATATTCAGGAAAAAACGCATACGCCCTTTTTGGCCAACCAAGCAACCTGGGAGAGCAAATCAGCACTACAAAGAAATCTCTCGCCCCCCCCCCCCCCGGGGCAAAAGGGCCAGGCGAAAAAAGTCTAAAAACCAGAAAGGCAGGACAGCCCACGGAGTCAAGGGAGCCTTGTTAAGCTGATGGGCGGGATGTCAATGGCCAACAGCCAATCTTCACAAGTGTATCCTCTTTCCCAAACCATGTAAAACACAGAACCACAGAGCATAGGGCACTTCCACACATGGGCGTTGACCTTGGGAAAATGAAAAAATCAACCAGACACAGGGACCCCAAAGTTGAGGGCTGCTGTCTTGACAAGAACCTCCACTCCGGTACACGTTTCATATCCCAGGAAAGAGACAAGTGGACAAAGACGAGTGGACAAGTGGACAAAGACAAGTGGACAAGTGGACAAGTGGTGCTACGTAGGTCCAATGGAGTGTCACTCAGCCATGAAATCCACGTCATGAGGCTGGTAGCAGCATCCTGAGTGGATTTAGGTACGATCATCCTCAGTGAAATAAGTCCCACAAAAAAAGAAACTTAGGATATCACTTATCGAGGGAATGTAAAAATCGCTCCCCATGAACGGAATCCCCAAACAGAACAGAGTCACGCTTTTAGAAAACACACTTATGCCTGCTTCAGGGGAAAGGTGAGGTGCGGTGACGCATAAAACTCGAGTTTGAAATGAGCACAGATACCCTTCCGAAAACCGAATATGGAATGGACACGACCTACTCCTTGCTCAATCAACTGGACTCACCAGACCCTGTTCATCGCACAAGTATCTATCCGACTAGTAAGCATCTTAAAAGCTAAGTCTTGATATCTCTGTGTAAGTGCATCAAGTGTGTGTAAAGCGGCCTAAAACCAGCAGGGAAAATCAGCTCAGACCCATTCTGAGGATACATTTCCAACACAAAGAAGAAACAAGCAGGGCAAAACAGAGAGAAATTCTTCCAAAATGCGTTCAGGGACTGGCATGCAACCAGGATTGACCACATCTACAGCCCCAGCGGCAGAAGACATAAGGCTGGACACTCTTGGGGCTGAGACGATTGGTGAGGTTGGGAAAGCAAATGCAGACCCTTGAAAGGAATCCTGCGTGCTCCCCATTCCATGGCTCCCAACTCTCCAGGTTCAACGCAATCTTCCGACAGCGAAAGCACTCATTGGAAACCCAGCGGATGCTACACCGTGGGATCGGGAAAGCTTTCTGAAACTCACCTCAGTTTTCCTCTCCTGGTGCTCGTGTTCTCCATTCAGGCCCCCTTACTAACAATCTCCCCACTTGGAGACTCGGCGCCTTTCCATGCCTCTTTCTTACCGTCTGCAATTTGTCCGCAGGATGAACTGCAAGAGGGGGAACCAATGAGAGACTCGCTGGAGGTGTTTGGTCGGGCACATGTCACTCTCATTTCCCATCACGAAGAAGAATTCACCAGCGGTTCAGCCTGCAACCGCGGACCGACAATAGGGCGTGAAGCCATCCAGCCGTGTTGCGTCCCACTCACAAAAAAGCGACTTGGGAAATGGAGCTCAGGGGCCCTGCACTTCCCAAACCTGCAGAGTTCTAAACGATAACTATCGCCCCAAAATATATTGAGGTCAGGCTACGAAGAGGCGCTGAACGCAAGGCAGAACTGCAGGAAACGGATGTCAACGGGTACATCGGAATGGCCCCGATAGCACATGAAAAGCGCCAGAACGTGGACAATGATGCGGTTGGCCAAAAAGGGCGTATGCGTTTTTTCCTGAATATATTCAGGAAAAAACGCATACGCCCTTTTTGGCCAACCAAGCAACCTGGGAGAGCAAATCAGCACTACAAAGAAATCTCTCGCCCCCCCCCCCCCGGGGCAAAAGGGCCAGGCGAAAAATGTCTAAAAACCAGAAAGGCAGGACAGCCCACGGAGTCAAGGGAGCCTTGTTAAGCTGATGGGCGGGATGTCAATGGCCAACAGCCAATCTTCACAAGTGTATCCTCTTTCCCAAACCATGTAAAACACAGAACCACAGAGCATAGGGCACTTCCACACATGGGCGTTGACCTTGGGAAAATGAAAAAATCAACCAGACACAGGGACCCCAAAGTTGAGGGCTGCTGTCTTGACAAGAACCTCCACTCCGGTACACGTTTCATATCCCAGGAAAGAGCCAAGTGGACAAAGACGAGTGGACAAGTGGACAAAGACAAGTGGACAAGTGGACAAGTGGTGCTACGTAGGTCCAATGGAGTGTCACTCAGCCATGAAATCCACGTCATGAGGCTGGTAGCAGCATCCTGAGTGGATTAGGTACGATCATCCTCAGTGAAATAAGTCCCACAAAAAAAGAAACTTAGGATATCACTTATCGAGGGAATGTAAAAATCGCTCCCCATGAACGGAATCCCCAAACAGAACAGAGTCACGCTTTTAGAAAACACACTTATGCCTGCTTCAGGGGAAAGGTGCGGTGCGGTGACGCATAAAACTCGAGTTTGAAATGAGCACAGATACCCTTCCGAAAACCGAATATGGAATGGACACGACCTACTCCTTGCTCAATCAACTGGACTCACCAGACCCTGTTCATCGCACAAGTATCTATCCGACTAGTAAGCATCTTAAAAGCTAAGTCTTGATATCTCTGTGTAAGTGCATCAAGTGTGTGTAAAGCGGCCTAAAACCAGCAGGGAAAATCAGCTCAGACCCATTCTGAGGATACATTTCCAACACAAAGAAGAAACAAGCAGGGCAAAACAGAGAGAAATTCTTCCAAAATGCGTTCAGGGACTGGCATGCAACCAGGATTGACCACATCTACAGCCCCAGCGGCAGAAGACATAAGGCTGGACACTCTTGGGGCTGAGACGATTGGTGAGGTTGGGAAAGCAAATGCAGACCCTTGAAAGGAATCCTGCGTGCTCCCCATTCCATGGCTCCCAACTCTCCAGGTTCAACGCAATCTTCCGACAGCGAAAGCACTCATTGGAAACCCAGCGGATGCTACACCGTGGGATCGGGAAAGCTTTCTGAAACTCACCTCAGTTTTCCTCTCCTGGTGCTCGTGTTCTCCATTCAGGCCCCCTTACTAACAATCTCCCCACTTGGAGACTCGGCGCCTTTCCATGCCTCTTTCGTACCGTCTGCAATTTGTCCGCAGGATGAACTGCAAGAGGGGGAACCAATGAGAGACTCGCTGGAGGTGTTTGGTCGGGCACATGTCACTCTCATTTCCCATCACGAAGAAGAATTCACCAGCGGTTCAGCCTGCAACCGCGGATCGACAATAGGGCGTGAAGCCATCCAGCCGTGTTGCGTCCCACTCACAAAAAAGCGACTTGGGAAATGGAGCTCAGGGGCCCTGCACTTCCCAAACCTGCAGAGTTCTAAACGATAACTATCGCCCCAAAATATATTGAGGTCAGGCTACGAAGAGGCGCTGAACGCAAGGCAGAACTGCAGGAAACGGATGTCAACGGGTACATCGGAATGGCCCCGATAGCACATGAAAAGCGCCAGAACGTGGACAATGATGCGGTTGGCCAAAAAGGGCGTATGCGTTTTTTCCTGAATATATTCAGGAAAAAACGCATACGCCCTTTTTGGCCAACCAAGCAACCTGGGAGAGCAAATCAGCACTACAAAGAAATCTCTCGCCCCCCCCCCCTCCCGGGGCAAAAGGGCCAGGCGAAAAAAGTCTAAAAACCAGAAAGGCAGGACAGCCCACGGAGTCAAGGGAGCCTTGTTAAGCTGATGGGCGGGATGTCAATGGCCAACAGCCAATCTTCACAAGTGTATCCTCTTTCCCAAACCATGTAAAACACAGAACCACAGAGCATAGGGCACTTCCACACATGGGCGTTGACCTTGGGAAAATGAAAAAATCAACCAGACACAGGGACCCCAAAGTTGAGGGCTGCTGTCTTGACAAGAACCTCCACTCCGGTACACGTTTCATATCCCAGGAAAGAGCCAAGTGGACAAAGACGAGTGGACAAGTGGACAAAGACAAGTGGACAAGTGGACAAGTGGTGCTACGTAGGTCCAATGGAGTGTCACTCAGCCATGAAATCCACGTCATGAGGCTGGTAGCAGCATCCTGAGTGGATTTAGGTACGATCATCCTCAGTGAAATAAGTCCCACAAAAAAAGAAACTTAGGATATCACTTATCGAGGGAATGTAAAAATCGCTCCCCATGAACGGAATCCCCAAACAGAACAGAGTCACGCTTTTAGAAAACACACTTATGCCTGCTTCAGGGGAAAGGTGAGGTGCGGTGACGCATAAAACTCGAGTTTGAAATGAGCACAGATACCCTTCCGAAAACCGAATATGGAATGGACACGACCTACTCCTTGCTCAATCAACTGGACTCACCAGACCCTGTTCATCGCACAAGTATCTATCCGACTAGTAAGCATCTTAAAAGCTAAGTCTTGATATCTCTGTGTAAGTGCATCAAGTGTGTGTCAAGCGGCCTAAAACCAGCAGGGAAAATCAGCTCAGACCCATTCTGAGGATACATTTCCAACACAAAGAAGAAACAAGCAGGGCAAAACAGAGAGAAATTCTTCCAAAATGCGTTCAGGGACTGGCATGCAACCAGGATTGACCACATCTACAGCCCCAGCGGCAGAAGACATAAGGCTGGACACTCTTGGGGCTGAGACGATTGGTGAGGTTGGGAAAGCAAATGCAGACCCTTGAAAGGAATCCTGCGTGCTCCCCATTCCATGGGTCCCAACTCTCCAGGTTCAACGCAATCTTCCGACAGCGAAAGCACTCATTGGAAACCCAGCGGATGCTACACCGTGGGATCGGGAAAGCTTTCTGAAACTCACCTCAGTTTTCCTCTCCTGGTGCTCGTGTTCTCCATTCAGGCCCCCTTACTAACAATCTCCCCACTTGGAGACTCGGCGCCTTTCCATGCCTCTTTCGTACCGTCTGCAATTTGTCCGCAGGATGAACTGCAAGAGGGGGAACCAATGAGAGACTCGCTGGAGGTGTTTGGTCGGGCACATGTCACTCTCATTTCCCATCACGAAGAAGAATTCACCAGCGGTTCAGCCTGCAACCGCGGATCGACAATAGGGCGTGAAGCCATCCAGCCGTGTTGCGTCCCACTCACAAAAAAGCGACTTGGGAAATGGAGCTCAGGGGCCCTGCACTTCCCAAACCTGCAGAGTTCTAAACTATAACTATCGCCCCAAAATATATTGAGGTCAGGCTACGAAGAGGCGCTGAACGCAAGGCAGAACTGCAGGAAACGGATGTCAACGGGTACATCGGAATGGCCCCGATAGCACATGAAAAGCGCCAGAACGTGGACAATGATGCGGTTGGCCAAAAAGGGCGTATGCGTTTTTTCCTGAATATATTCAGGAAAAAACGCATACGCCCTTTTTGGCCAACCAAGCAACCTGGGAGAGCAAATCAGCACTACAAAGAAATCTCTCGCCCCCCCCCCCCCCGGGGCAAAAGGG
Source organism: Kogia breviceps (assembly GCF_026419965.1). Lineage (NCBI taxonomy): Eukaryota > Metazoa > Chordata > Mammalia > Artiodactyla > Physeteridae > Kogia > Kogia breviceps. Next base: position 165,754 of record NW_026711618.1, on the reverse strand, counting down.
CCAGGCGAAAAAAGTCTAAAAACCAGAAAGGCAGGACAGCCCACGGAGTCAAGGGAGCCTTGTTAAGCTGATGGGCGGGATGTCAATGGCCAACAGCCAATCTTCACAAGTGTATCCTCTTTCCCAAACCATGTAAAACACAGAACCACAGAGCATAGGGCACTTCCACACATGGGCGTTGACCTTGGGAAAATGAAAAAATCAACCAGACACAGGGACCCCAAAGTTGAGGGCTGCTGTCTTGACAAGAACCTCCACTCCGGTACACGTTTCATATCCCAGGAAAGAGCCAAGTGGACAAAGACGAGTGGACAAGTGGACAAAGACAAGTGGACAAGTGGACAAGTGGTGCTACGTAGGTCCAATGGAGTGTCACTCAGCCATGAAATCCACGTCATGAGGCTGGTAGCAGCATCCTGAGTGGATTTAGGTACGATCATCCTCAGTGAAATAAGTCCCACAAAAAAAGAAACTTAGGATATCACTTATCGAGGGAATGTAAAAATCGCTCCCCATGAACGGAATCCCCAAACAGAACAGAGTCACGCTTTTAGAAAACACACTTATGCCTGCTTCAGGGGAAAGGTGAGGTGCGGTGACGCATAAAACTCGAGTTTGAAATGAGCACAGATACCCTTCCGAAAACCGAATATGGAATGGACACGACCTACTCCTTGCTCAATCAACTGGACTCACCAGACCCTGTTCATCGCACAAGTATCTATCCGACTAGTAAGCATCTTAAAAGCTAAGTCTTGATATCTCTGTGTAAGTGCATCAAGTGTGTGTAAAGCGGCCTAAAACCAGCAGGGAAAATCAGCTCAGACCCATTCTGAGGATACATTTCCAACACAAAGAAGAAACAAGCAGGGCAAAACAGAGAGAAATTCTTCCAAAATGCGTTCAGGGACTGGCATGCAACCAGGATTGACCACATCTACAGCCCCAGCGGCAGAAGACATAAGGCTGGACACTCTTGGGGCTGAGACGATTGGTGAGGTTGGGAAAGCAAATGCAGACCCTTGAAAGGAATCCTGCGTGCTCCCCATTCCATGGCTCCCAACTCTCCAGGTTCAACGCAATCTTCCGACAGCGAAAGCACTCATTGGAAACCCAGCGGATGCTACACCGTGGGATCGGGAAAGCTTTCTGAAACTCACCTCAGTTTTCCTCTCCTGGTGCTCGTGTTCTCCATTCAGGCCCCCTTACTAACAATCTCCCCACTTGGAGACTCGGCGCCTTTCCATGCCTCTTTCGTACCGTCTGCAATTTGTCCGCAGGATGAACTGCAAGAGGGGGAACCAATGAGAGACTCGCTGGAGGTGTTTGGTCGGGCACATGTCACTCTCATTTCCCATCACGAAGAAGAATTCACCAGCGGTTCAGCCTGCAACCGCGGATCGACAATAGGGCGTGAAGCCATCCAGCCGTGTTGCGTCCCACTCACAAAAAAGCGACTTGGGAAATGGAGCTCAGGGGCCCTGCACTTCCCAAACCTGCAGAGTTCTAAACGATAACTATCGCCCCAAAATATATTGAGGTCAGGCTACGAAGAGGCGCTGAACGCAAGGCAGAACTGCAGGAAACGGATGTCAACGGGTACATCGGAATGGCCCCGATAGCACATGAAAAGCGCCAGAACGTGGACAATGATGCGGTTGGCCAAAAAGGGCGTATGCGTTTTTTCCTGAATATATTCAGGAAAAAACGCATACGCCCTTTTTGGCCAACCAAGCAACCTGGGAGAGCAAATCAGCACTACAAAGAAATCTCTCGCCCCCCCCCCTCCCGGGGCAAAAGGGCCAGGCGAAAAAAGTCTAAAAACCAGAAAGGCAGGACAGCCCACGGAGTCAAGGGAGCCTTGTTAAGCTGATGGGCGGGATGTCAATGGCCAACAGCCAATCTTCACAAGTGTATCCTCTTTCCCAAACCATGTAAAACACAGAACCACAGAGCATAGGGCACTTCCACACATGGGCGTTGACCTTGGGAAAATGAAAAAATCAACCAGACACAGGGACCCCAAAGTTGAGGGCTGCTGTCTTGACAAGAACCTCCACTCCGGTACACGTTTCATATCCCAGGAAAGAGCCAAGTGGACAAAGACGAGTGGACAAGTGGACAAAGACAAGTGGACAAGTGGACAAGTGGTGCTACGTAGGTCCAATGGAGTGTCACTCAGCCATGAAATCCACGTCATGAGGCTGGTAGCAGCATCCTGAGTGGATTTAGGTACGATCATCCTCAGTGAAATAAGTCCCACAAAAAAAGAAACTTAGGATATCACTTATCGAGGGAATGTAAAAATCGCTCCCCATGAACGGAATCCCCAAACAGAACAGAGTCACGCTTTTAGAAAACACACTTATGCCTGCTTCAGGGGAAAGGTGAGGTGCGGTGACGCATAAAACTCGAGTTTGAAATGAGCACAGATACCCTTCCGAAAACCGAATATGGAATGGACACGACCTACTCCTTGCTCAATCAACTGGACTCACCAGACCCTGTTCATCGCACAAGTATCTATCCGACTAGTAAGCATCTTAAAAGCTAAGTCTTGATATCTCTGTGTAAGTGCATCAAGGGTGTGTAAAGCGGCCTAAAACCAGCAGGGAAAATCAGCTCAGACCCATTCTGAGGATACATTTCCAACACAAAGAAGAAACAAGCAGGGCAAAACAGAGAGAAATTCTTCCAAAATGCGTTCAGGGACTGGCATGCAACCAGGATTGACCACATCTACAGCCCCAGCGGCAGAAGACAGAAGGCTGGACACTCTTGGGGCTGAGACGATTGGTGAGGTTGGGAAAGCAAATGCAGACCCTTGAAAGGAATCCTGCGTGCTCCCCATTCCATGGCTCCCAACTCTCCAGGTTCAACGCAATCTTCCGACAGCGAAAGCACTCATTGGAAACCCAGCGGATGCTACACCGTGGGATCGGGAAAGCTTTCTGAAACTCACCTCAGTTTTCCTCTCCTGGTGCTCGTGTTCTCCATTCAGGCCCCCTTACTAACAATCTCCCCACTTGGAGACTCGGCGCCTTTCCATGCCTCTTTCGTACCGTCTGCAATTTGTCCGCAGGATGAACTGCAAGAGGGGGAACCAATGAGAGACTCGCTGGAGGTGTTTGGTCGGGCACATGTCACTCTCATTTCCCATCACGAAGAAGAATTCACCAGCGGTTCAGCCTGCAACCGCGGATCGACAATAGGGCGTGAAGCCATCCAGCCGTGTTGCGTCCCACTCACAAAAAAGCGACTTGGGAAATGGAGCTCAGGGGCCCTGCACTTCCCAAACCTGCAGAGTTCTAAACGATAACTATCGCCCCAAAATATATTGAGGTCAGGCTACGAAGAGGCGCTGAACGCAAGGCAGAACTGCAGGAAACGGATGTCAACGGGTACATCGGAATGGCCCCGATAGCACATGAAAAGCGCCAGAACGTGGACAATGATGCGGTTGGCCAAAAAGGGCGTATGCGTTTTTTCCTGAATATATTCAGGAAAAAACGCATACGCCCTTTTTGGCCAACCAAGCAACCTGGGAGAGCAAATCAGCACTACAAAGAAATCTCTCGCCCCCCCCCCCCCGGGGCAAAAGGGCCAGGCGAAAAAAGTCTAAAAACCAGAAAGGCAGGACAGCCCACGGAGTCAAGGGAGCCTTGTTAAGCTGATGGGCGGGATGTCAATGGCCAACAGCCAATCTTCACAAGTGTATCCTCTTTCCCAAACCATGTAAAACACAGAACCACAGAGCATAGGGCACTTCCACACATGGGCGTTGACCTTGGGAAAATGAAAAAATCAACCAGACACAGGGACCCCAAAGTTGAGGGCTGCTGTCTTGACAAGAACCTCCACTCCGGTACACGTTTCATATCCCAGGAAAGAGCCAAGTGGACAAAGACGAGTGGACAAGTGGACAAAGACAAGTGGACAAGTGGACAAGTGGTGCTACGTAGGTCCAATGGAGTGTCACTCAGCCATGAAATCCACGTCATGAGGCTGGTAGCAGCATCCTGAGTGGATTTAGGTACGATCATCCTCAGTGAAATAAGTCCCACAAAAAAAGAAACTTAGGATATCACTTATCGAGGGAATGTAAAAATCGCTCCCCATGAACGGAATCCCCAAACAGAACAGAGTCACGCTTTTAGAAAACACACTTATGCCTGCTTCAGGGGAAAGGTGAGGTGCGGTGACGCATAAAACTCGAGTTTGAAATGAGCACAGATACCCTTCCGAAAACCGAATATGGAATGGACACGACCTACTCCTTGCTCAATCAACTGGACTCACCAGACCCTGTTCATCGCACAAGTATCTATCCGACTAGTAAGCATCTTAAAAGCTAAGTCTTGATATCTCTGTGTAAGTGCATCAAGGGTGTGTAAAGCGGCCTAAAACCAGCAGGGAAAATCAGCTCAGACCCATTCTGAGGATACATTTCCAACACAAAGAAGAAACAAGCAGGGCAAAACAGAGAGAAATTCTTCCAAAATGCGTTCAGGGACTGGCATGCAACCAGGATTGACCACATCTACAGCCCCAGCGGCAGAAGACATAAGGCTGGACACTCTTGGGGCTGAGACGATTGGTGAGTTTGGGAAAGCAAATGCAGACCCTTGAAAGGAATCCTGCGTGCTCCCCATTCCATGGCTCCCAACTCTCCAGGTTCAACGCAATCTTCCGACGGCGAAAGCACTCATTGGAAACCCAGCGGATGCTACACCGTGGGATCGGGAAAGCTTTCTGAAACTCACCTCAGTTTTCCTCTCCTGGTGCTCGTGTTCTCCATTCAGGCCCCCTTACTAACAATCTCCCCACTTGGAGACTCGGCGCCTTTCCATGCCTCTTTCGTACCGTCTGCAATTTGTCCGCAGGATGAACTGCAAGAGGGGGAACCAATGAGAGACTCGCTGGAGGTGTTTGGTCGGGCACATGTCACTCTCATTTCCCATCACGAAGAAGAATTCACCAGCGGTTCAGCCTGCAACCGCGGATCGACAATAGGGCGTGAAGCCATCCAGCCGTGTTGCGTCCCACTCACAAAAAAGCGACTTGGGAAATGGAGCTCAGGGGCCCTGCACTTCCCAAACCTGCAGAGTTCTAAACGATAACTATCGCCCCAAAATATATTGAGGTCAGGCTACGAAGAGGCGCTGAACGCAAGGCAGAACTGCAGGAAACGGATGTCAACGGGTACATCGGAATGGCCCCGATAGCACATGAAAAGCGCCAGAACGTGGACAATGATGCGGTTGGCCAAAAAGGGCGTATGCGTTTTTTCCTGAATATATTCAGGAAAAAACGCATACGCCCTTTTTGGCCAACCAAGCAACCTGGGAGAGCAAATCAGCACTACAAAGAAATCTCTCGCCCCCCCCCCCCCCCGGGGCAAAAGGGCCAGGCGAAAAAAGTCTAAAAACCAGAAAGGCAGGACAGCCCACGGAGTCAAGGGAGCCTTGTTAAGCTGATGGGCGGGATGTCAATGGCCAACAGCCAATCTTCACAAGTGTATCCTCTTTCCCAAACCATGTAAAACACAGAACCACAGAGCATAGGGCACTTCCACACATGGGCGTTGACCTTGGGAAAATGAAAAAATCAACCAGACACAGGGACCCCAAAGTTGAGGGCTGCTGTCTTGACAAGAACCTCCACTCCGGTACACGTTTCATATCCCAGGAAAGAGCCAAGTGGACAAAGACGAGTGGACAAGTGGACAAAGACAAGTGGACAAGTGGACAAGTGGTGCTACGTAGGTCCAATGGAGTGTCACTCAGCCATGAAATCCACGTCATGAGGCTGGTAGCAGCATCCTGAGTGGATTTAGGTACGATCATCCTCAGTGAAATAAGTCCCACAAAAAAAGAAACTTAGGATATCACTTATCGAGGGAATGTAAAAATCGCTCCCCATGAACGGAATCCCCAAACAGAACAGAGTCACGCTTTTAGAAAACACACTTATGCCTGCTTCAGGGGAAAGGTGAGGTGCGGTGACGCATAAAACTCGAGTTTGAAATGAGCACAGATACCCTTCCGAAAACCGAATATGGAATGGACACGACCTACTCCTTGCTCAATCAACTGGACTCACCAGACCCTGTTCATCGCACAAGTATCTATCCGACTAGTAAGCATCTTAAAAGCTAAGTCTTGATATCTCTGTGTAAGTGCATCAAGTGTGTGTAAAGCGGCCTAAAACCAGCAGGGAAAATCAGCTCAGACCCATTCTGAGGATACATTTCCAACACAAAGAAGAAACAAGCAGGGCAAAACAGAGAGAAATTCTTCCAAAATGCGTTCAGGGACTGGCATGCAACCAGGATTGACCACATCTACAGCCCCAGCGGCAGAAGACATAAGGCTGGACACTCTTGGGGCTGAGACGATTGGTGAGGTTGGGAAAGCAAATGCAGACCCTTGAAAGGAATCCTGCGTGCTCCCCATTCCATGGCTCCCAACTCTCCAGGTTCAACGCAATCTTCCGACAGCGAAAGCACTCATTGGAAACCCAGCGGATGCTACACCGTGGGATCGGGAAAGCTTTCTGAAACTCACCTCAGTTTTCCTCTCCTGGTGCTCGTGTTCTCCATTCAGGCCCCCTTACTAACAATCTCCCCACTTGGAGACTCGGCGCCTTTCCATGCCTCTTTCGTACCGTCTGCAATTTGTCCGCAGGATGAACTGCAAGAGGGGGAACCAATGAGAGACTCGCTGGAGGTGTTTGGTCGGGCACATGTCACTCTCATTTCCCATCACGAAGAAGAATTCACCAGCGGTTCAGCCTGCAACCGCGGATCGACAATAGGGCGTGAAGCCATCCAGCCGTGTTGCGTCCCACTCACAAAAAAGCGACTTGGGAAATGGAGCTCAGGGGCCCTGCACTTCCCAAACCTGCAGAGTTCTAAACGATAACTATCGCCCCAAAATATATTGAGGTCAGGCTACGAAGAGGCGCTGAACGCAAGGCAGAACTGCAGGAAACGGATGTCAACGGGTACATCGGAATGGCCCCGATAGCACATGAAAAGCGCCAGAACGTGGACAATGATGCGGTTGGCCAAAAAGGGCGTATGCGTTTTTTCCTGAATATATTCAGGAAAAAACGCATACGCCCTTTTTGGCCAACCAAGCAACCTGGGAGAGCAAATCAGCACTACAAAGAAATCTCTCGCCCCCCCCCCTCCCGGGGCAAAAGGGCCAGGCGAAAAAAGTCTAAAAACCAGAAAGGCAGGACAGCCCACGGAGTCAAGGGAGCCTTGTTAAGCTGATGGGCGGGATGTCAATGGCCAACAGCCAATCTTCACAAGTGTATCCTCTTTCCCAAACCATGTAAAACACAGAACCACAGAGCATAGGGCACTTCCACACATGGGCGTTGACCTTGGGAAAATGAAAAAATCAACCAGACACAGGGACCCCAAAGTTGAGGGCTGCTGTCTTGACAAGAACCTCCACTCCGGTACACGTTTCATATCCCAGGAAAGAGCCAAGTGGACAAAGACGAGTGGACAAGTGGACAAAGACAAGTGGACAAGTGGACAAGTGGTGCTACGTAGGTCCAATGGAGTGTCACTCAGCCATGAAATCCACGTCATGAGGCTGGTAGCAGCATCCTGAGTGGATTTAGGTACGATCATCCTCAGTGAAATAAGTCCCACAAAAAAAGAAACTTAGGATATCACTTATCGAGGGAATGTAAAAATCGCTCCCCATGAACGGAATCCCCAAACAGAACAGAGTCACGCTTTTAGAAAACACACTTATGCCTGCTTCAGGGGAAAGGTGAGGTGCGGTGACGCATAAAACTCGAGTTTGAAATGAGCACAGATACCCTTCCGAAAACCGAATATGGAATGGACACGACCTACTCCTTGCTCAATCAACTGGACTCACCAGACCCTGTTCATCGCACAAGTATCTATCCGACTAGTAAGCATCTTAAAAGCTAAGTCTTGATATCTCTGTGTAAGTGCATCAAGGGTGTGTAAAGCGGCCTAAAACCAGCAGGGAAAATCAGCTCAGACCCATTCTGAGGATACATTTCCAACACAAAGAAGAAACAAGCAGGGCAAAACAGAGAGAAATTCTTCCAAAATGCGTTCAGGGACTGGCATGCAACCAGGATTGACCACATCTACAGCCCCAGCGGCAGAAGACAGAAGGCTGGACACTCTTGGGGCTGAGACGATTGGTGAGGTTGGGAAAGCAAATGCAGACCCTTGAAAGGAATCCTGCGTGCTCCCCATTCCATGGCTCCCAACTCTCCAGGTTCAACGCAATCTTCCGACGGCGAAAGCACTCATTGGAAACCCAGCGGATGCTACACCGTGGGATCGGGAAAGCTTTCTGAAACTCACCTCAGTTTTCCTCTCCTGGTGCTCGTGTTCTCCATTCAGGCCCCCTTACTAACAATCTCCCCACTTGGAGACTCGGCGCCTTTCCATGCCTCTTTCGTACCGTCTGCAATTTGTCCGCAGGATGAACTGCAAGAGGGGGAACCAATGAGAGACTCGCTGGAGGTGTTTGGTCGGGCACATGTCACTCTCATTTCCCATCACGAAGAAGAATTCACCAGCGGTTCAGCCTGCAACCGCGGATCGACAATAGGGCGTGAAGCCATCCAGCCGTGTTGCGTCCCACTCACAAAAAAGCGACTTGGGAAATGGAGCTCAGGGGCCCTGCACTTCCCAAACCTGCAGAGTTCTAAACGATAACTATCGCCCCAAAATATATTGAGGTCAGGCTACGAAGAGGCGCTGAACGCAAGGCAGAACTGCAGGAAACGGATGTCAACGGGTACATCGGAATGGCCCCGATAGCACATGAAAAGCGCCAGAACGTGGACAATGATGCGGTTGGCCAAAAAGGGCGTATGCGTTTTTTCCTGAATATATTCAGGAAAAAACGCATACGCCCTTTTTGGCCAACCAAGCAACCTGGGAGAGCAAATCAGCACTACAAAGAAATCTCTCGCCCCCCCCCCTCCCGGGGCAAAAGGGCCAGGCGAAAAAAGTCTAAAAACCAGAAAGGCAGGACAGCCCACGGAGTCAAGGGAGCCTTGTTAAGCTGATGGGCGGGATGTCAATGGCCAACAGCCAATCTTCACAAGTGTATCCTCTTTCCCAAACCATGTAAAACACAGAACCACAGAGCATAGGGCACTTCCACACATGGGCGTTGACCTTGGGAAAATGAAAAAATCAACCAGACACAGGGACCCCAAAGTTGAGGGCTGCTGTCTTGACAAGAACCTCCACTCCGGTACACGTTTCATATCCCAGGAAAGAGCCAAGTGGACAAAGACGAGTGGACAAGTGGACAAAGACAAGTGGACAAGTGGACAAGTGGTGCTACGTAGGTCCAATGGAGTGTCACTCAGCCATGAAATCCACGTCATGAGGCTGGTAGCAGCATCCTGAGTGGATTTAGGTACGATCATCCTCAGTGAAATAAGTCCCACAAAAAAAGAAACTTAGGATATCACTTATCGAGGGAATGTAAAAATCGCTCCCCATGAACGGAATCCCCAAACAGAACAGAGTCACGCTTTTAGAAAACACACTTATGCCTGCTTCAGGGGAAAGGTGAGGTGCGGTGACGCATAAAACTCGAGTTTGAAATGAGCACAGATACCCTTCCGAAAACCGAATATGGAATGGACACGACCTACTCCTTGCTCAATCAACTGGACTCACCAGACCCTGTTCATCGCACAAGTATCTATCCGACTAGTAAGCATCTTAAAAGCTAAGTCTTGATATCTCTGTGTAAGTGCATCAAGGGTGTGTAAAGCGGCCTAAAACCAGCAGGGAAAATCAGCTCAGACCCATTCTGAGGATACATTTCCAACACAAAGAAGAAACAAGCAGGGCAAAACAGAGAGAAATTCTTCCAAAATGCGTTCAGGGACTGGCATGCAACCAGGATTGACCACATCTACAGCCCCAGCGGCAGAAGACAGAAGGCTGGACACTCTTGGGGCTGAGACGATTGGTGAGGTTGGGAAAGCAAATGCAGACCCTTGAAAGGAATCCTGCGTGCTCCCCATTCCATGGCTCCCAACTCTCCAGGTTCAACGCAATCTTCCGACAGCGAAAGCACTCATTGGAAACCCAGCGGATGCTACACCGTGGGATCGGGAAAGCTTTCTGAAACTCACCTCAGTTTTCCTCTCCTGGTGCTCGTGTTCTCCATTCAGGCCCCCTTACTAACAATCTCCCCACTTGGAGACTCGGCGCCTTTCCATGCCTCTTTCGTACCGTCTGCAATTTGTCCGCAGGATGAACTGCAAGAGGGGGAACCAATGAGAGACTCGCTGGAGGTGTTTGGTCGGGCACATGTCACTCTCATTTCCCATCACGAAGAAGAATTCACCAGCGGTTCAGCCTGCAACCGCGGATCGACAATAGGGCGTGAAGCCATCCAGCCGTGTTGCGTCCCACTCACAAAAAAGCGACTTGGGAAATGGAGCTCAGGGGCCCTGCACTTCCCAAACCTGCAGAGTTCTAAACGATAACTATCGCCCCAAAATATATTGAGGTCAGGCTACGAAGAGGCGCTGAACGCAAGGCAGAACTGCAGGAAACGGATGTCAACGGGTACATCGGAATGGCCCCGATAGCACATGAAAAGCGCCAGAACGTGGACAATGATGCGGTTGGCCAAAAAGGGCGTATGCGTTTTTTCCTGAATATATTCAGGAAAAAACGCATACGCCCTTTTTGGCCAACCAAGCAACCTGGGAGAGCAAATCAGCACTACAAAGAAATCTCTCGCCCCCCCCCCCGGGGCAAAAGGGCCAGGCGAAAAAAGTCTAAAAACCAGAAAGGCAGGACAGCCCACGGAGTCAAGGGAGCCTTGTTAAGCTGATGGGCGGGATGTCAATGGCCAACAGCCAATCTTCACAAGTGTATCCTCTTTCCCAAACCATGTAAAACACAGAACCACAGAGCATAGGGCACTTCCACACATGGGCGTTGACCTTGGGAAAATGAAAAAATCAACCAGACACAGGGACCCCAAAGTTGAGGGCTGCTGTCTTGACAAGAACCTCCACTCCGGTACACGTTTCATATCCCAGGAAAGAGCCAAGTGGACAAAGACGAGTGGACAAGTGGACAAAGACAAGTGGACAAGTGGACAAGTGGTGCTACGTAGGTCCAATGGAGTGTCACTCAGCCATGAAATCCACGTCATGAGGCTGGTAGCAGCATCCTGAGTGGATTTAGGTACGATCATCCTCAGTGAAATAAGTCCCACAAAAAAAGAAACTTATGATATCACTTATCGAGGGAATGTAAAAATCGCTCCCCATGAACGGAATCCCCAAACAGAACAGAGTCACGCTTTTAGAAAACACACTTATGCCTGCTTCAGGGGAAAGGTGAGGTGCGGTGACGCATAAAACTCGAGTTTGAAATGAGCACAGATACCCTTCCGAAAACCGAATATGGAATGGACACGACCTACTCCTTGCTCAATCAACTGGACTCACCAGACCCTGTTCATCGCACAAGTATCTATCCGACTAGTAAGCATCTTAAAAGCTAAGTCTTGATATCTCTGTGTAAGTGCATCAAGGGTGTGTAAAGCGGCCTAAAACCAGCAGGGAAAATCAGCTCAGACCCATTCTGAGGATACATTTCCAACACAAAGAAGAAACAAGCAGGGCAAAACAGAGAGAAATTCTTCCAAAATGCGTTCAGGGACTGGCATGCAACCAGGATTGACCACATCTACAGCCCCAGCGGCAGAAGACATAAGGCTGGACACTCTTGGGGCTGAGACGATTGGTGAGGTTGGGAAAGCAAATGCAGACCCTTGAAAGGAATCCTGCGTGCTCCCCATTCCATGGCTCCCAACTCTCCAGGTTCAACGCAATCTTCCGACAGCGAAAGCACTCATTGGAAACCCAGCGGATGCTACACCGTGGGATCGGGAAAGCTTTCTGAAACTCACCTCAGTTTTCCTCTCCTGGTGCTCGTGTTCTCCATTCAGGCCCCCTTACTAACAATCTCCCCACTTGGAGACTCGGCGCCTTTCCATGCCTCTTTCGTACCGTCTGCAATTTGTCCGCAGGATGAACTGCAAGAGGGGGAACCAATGAGAGACTCGCTGGAGGTGTTTGGTCGGGCACATGTCACTCTCATTTCCCATCACGAAGAAGAATTCACCAGCGGTTCAGCCTGCAACCGCGGATCGACAATAGGGCGTGAAGCCATCCAGCCGTGTTGCGTCCCACTCACAAAAAAGCGACTTGGGAAATGGAGCTCAGGGGCCCTGCACTTCCCAAACCTGCAGAGTTCTAAACGATAACTATCGCCCCAAAATATATTGAGGTCAGGCTACGAAGAGGCGCTGAACGCAAGGCAGAACTGCAGGAAACGGATGTCAACGGGTACATCGGAATGGCCCCGATAGCACATGAAAAGCGCCAGAACGTGGACAATGATGCGGTTGGCCAAAAAGGGCGTATGCGTTTTTTCCTGAATATATTCAGGAAAAAACGCATACGCCCTTTTTGGCCAACCAAGCAACCTGGGAGAGCAAATCAGCACTACAAAGAAATCTCTCGCCCCCCCCCCCGGGGGCAAAAGGGCCAGGCGAAAAAAGTCTAAAAACCAGAAAGGCAGGACAGCCCACGGAGTCAAGGGAGCCTTGTTAAGCTGATGGGCGGGATGTCAATGGCCAACAGCCAATCTTCACAAGTGTATCCTCTTTCCCAAACCATGTAAAACACAGAACCACAGAGCATAGGGCACTTCCACACATGGGCGTTGACCTTGGGAAAATGAAAAAATCAACCAGACACAGGGACCCCAAAGTTGAGGGCTGCTGTCTTGACAAGAACCTCCACTCCGGTACACGTTTCATATCCCAGGAAAGAGCCAAGTGGACAAAGACGAGTGGACAAGTGGACAAAGACAAGTGGACAAGTGGACAAGTGGTGCTACGTAGGTCCAATGGAGTGTCACTCAGCCATGAAATCCACGTCATGAGGCTGGTAGCAGCATCCTGAGTGGATTTAGGTACGATCATCCTCAGTGAAATAAGTCCCACAAAAAAAGAAACTTAGGATATCACTTATCGAGGGAATGTAAAAATCGCTCCCCATGAACGGAATCCCCAAACAGAACAGAGTCACGCTTTTAGAAAACACACTTATGCCTGCTTCAGGGGAAAGGTGAGGTGCGGTGACGCATAAAACTCGAGTTTGAAATGAGCACAGATACCCTTCCGAAAACCGAATATGGAATGGACACGACCTACTCCTTGCTCAATCAACTGGACTCACCAGACCCTGTTCATCGCACAAGTATCTATCCGACTAGTAAGCATCTTAAAAGCTAAGTCTTGATATCTCTGTGTAAGTGCATCAAGTGTGTGTAAAGCGGCCTAAAACCAGCAGGGAAAATCAGCTCAGACCCATTCTGAGGATACATTTCCAACACAAAGAAGAAACAAGCAGGGCAAAACAGAGAGAAATTCTTCCAAAATGCGTTCAGGGACTGGCATGCAACCAGGATTGACCACATCTACAGCCCCAGCGGCAGAAGACAGAAGGCTGGACACTCTTGGGGCTGAGACGATTGGTGAGGTTGGGAAAGCAAATGCAGACCCTTGAAAGGAATCCTGCGTGCTCCCCATTCCATGGGTCCCAACTCTCCAGGTTCAACGCAATCTTCCGACAGCGAAAGCACTCATTGGAAACCCAGCGGATGCTACACCGTGGGATCGGGAAAGCTTTCTGAAACTCACCTCAGTTTTCCTCTCCTGGTGCTCGTGTTCTCCATTCAGGCCCCCTTACTAACAATCTCCCCACTTGGAGACTCGGCGCCTTTCCATGCCTCTTTCGTACCGTCTGCAATTTGTCCGCAGGATGAACTGCAAGAGGGGGAACCAATGAGAGACTCGCTGGAGGTGTTTGGTCGGGCACATGTCACTCTCATTTCCCATCACGAAGAAGAATTCACCAGCGGTTCAGCCTGCCACCGCGGATCGACAATAGGGCGTGAAGCCATCCAGCCGTGTTGCGTCCCACTCACAAAAAAGCGACTTGGGAAATGGAGCTCAGGGGCCCTGCACTTCCCAAACCTGCAGAGTTCTAAACGATAACTATCGCCCCAAAATATATTGAGGTCAGGCTACGAAGAGGCGCTGAACGCAAGGCAGAACTGCAGGAAACGGATGTCAACGGGTACATCGGAATGGCCCCGATAGCACATGAAAAGCGCCAGAACGTGGACAATGATGCGGTTGGCCAAAAAGGGCGTATGCGTTTTTTCCTGAATATATTCAGGAAAAAACGCATACGCCCTTTTTGGCCAACCAAGCAACCTGGGAGAGCAAATCAGCACTACAAAGAAATCTCTCGCCCCCCCCCCCCCGGGGCAAAAGGGCCAGGCGAAAAAAGTCTAAAAACCAGAAAGGCAGGACAGCCCACGGAGTCAAGGGAGCCTTGTTAAGCTGATGGGCGGGATGTCAATGGCCAACAGCCAATCTTCACAAGTGTATCCTCTTTCCCAAACCATGTAAAACACAGAACCACAGAGCATAGGGCACTTCCACACATGGGCGTTGACCTTGGGAAAATGAAAAAATCAACCAGACACAGGGACCCCAAAGTTGAGGGCTGCTGTCTTGACAAGAACCTCCACTCCGGTACACGTTTCATATCCCAGGAAAGAGTCAAGTGGACAAAGACGAGTGGACAAGTGGACAAAGACAAGTGGACAAGTGGACAAGTGGTGCTACGTAGGTCCAATGGAGTGTCACTCAGCCATGAAATCCACGTCATGAGGCTGGTAGCAGCATCCTGAGTGGATTTAGGTACGATCATCCTCAGTGAAATAAGTCCCACAAAAAAAGAAACTTATGATATCACTTATCGAGGGAATGTAAAAATCGCTCCCCATGAACGGAATCCCCAAACAGAACAGAGTCACGCTTTTAGAAAACACACTTATGCCTGCTTCAGGGGAAAGGTGAGGTGCGGTGACGCATAAAACTCGAGTTTGAAATGAGCACAGATACCCTTCCGAAAACCGAATATGGAATGGACACGACCTACTCCTTGCTCAATCAACTGGACTCACCAGACCCTGTTCATCGCACAAGTATCTATCCGACTAGTAAGCATCTTAAAAGCTAAGTCTTGATATCTCTGTGTAAGTGCATCAAGGGTGTGTAAAGCGGCCTAAAACCAGCAGGGAAAATCAGCTCAGACCCATTCTGAGGATACATTTCCAACACAAAGAAGAAACAAGCAGGGCAAAACAGAGAGAAATTCTTCCAAAATGCGTTCAGGGACTGGCATGCAACCA
The DNA here is from genome assembly GCF_026419965.1 of Kogia breviceps. Classification (NCBI taxonomy): domain Eukaryota; kingdom Metazoa; phylum Chordata; class Mammalia; order Artiodactyla; family Physeteridae; genus Kogia; species Kogia breviceps. Next base: position 150,420 of record NW_026711618.1, on the reverse strand, counting down.
GGATTGACCACATCTACAGCCCCAGCGGCAGAAGACATAAGGCTGGACACTCTTGGGGCTGAGACGATTGGTGAGGTTGGGAAAGCAAATGCAGACCCTTGAAAGGAATCCTGCGTGCTCCCCATTCCATGGGTCCCAACTCTCCAGGTTCAACGCAATCTTCCGACAGCGAAAGCACTCATTGGAAACCCAGCGGATGCTACACCGTGGGATCGGGAAAGCTTTCTGAAACTCACCTCAGTTTTCCTCTCCTGGTGCTCGTGTTCTCCATTCAGGCCCCCTTACTAACAATCTCCCCACTTGGAGACTCGGCGCCTTTCCATGCCTCTTTCGTACCGTCTGCAATTTGTCCGCAGGATGAACTGCAAGAGGGGGAACCAATGAGAGACTCGCTGGAGGTGTTTGGTCGGGCACATGTCACTCTCATTTCCCATCACGAAGAAGAATTCACCAGCGGTTCAGCCTGCCACCGCGGATCGACAATAGGGCGTGAAGCCATCCAGCCGTGTTGCGTCCCACTCACAAAAAAGCGACTTGGGAAATGGAGCTCAGGGGCCCTGCACTTCCCAAACCTGCAGAGTTCTAAACGATAACTATCGCCCCAAAATATATTGAGGTCAGGCTACGAAGAGGCGCTGAACGCAAGGCAGAACTGCAGGAAACGGATGTCAACGGGTACATCGGAATGGCCCCGATAGCACATGAAAAGCGCCAGAACGTGGACAATGATGCGGTTGGCCAAAAAGGGCGTATGCGTTTTTTCCTGAATATATTCAGGAAAAAACGCATACGCCCTTTTTGGCCAACCAAGCAACCTGGGAGAGCAAATCAGCACTACAAAGAAATCTCTCGCCCCCCCCCCCGGGGCAAAAGGGCCAGGCGAAAAAAGTCTAAAAACCAGAAAGGTAGGACAGCCCACGGAGTCAAGGGAGCCTTGTTAAGCTGATGGGCGGGATGTCAATGGCCAACAGCCAATCTTCACAAGTGTATCCTCTTTCCCAAACCATGTAAAACACAGAACCACAGAGCATAGGGCACTTCCACACATGGGCGTTGACCTTGGGAAAATGAAAAAATCAACCAGACACAGGGACCCCAAAGTTGAGGGCTGCTGTCTTGACAAGAACCTCCACTCCGGTACACGTTTCATATCCCAGGAAAGAGCCAAGTGGACAAAGACGAGTGGACAAGTGGACAAAGACAAGTGAACAAGTGGACAAGTGGTGCTACGTAGGTCCAATGGAGTGTCACTCAGCCATGAAATCCACGTCATGAGGCTGGTAGCAGCATCCTGAGTGGATTTAGGTACGATCATCCTCAGTGAAATAAGTCCCACAAAAAAAGAAACTTAGGATATCACTTATCGAGGGAATGTAAAAATCGCTCCCCATGAACGGAATCCCCAAACAGAACAGAGTCACGCTTTTAGAAAACACACTTATGCCTGCTTCAGGGGAAAGGTGAGGTGCGGTGACGCATAAAACTCGAGTTTGAAATGAGCACAGATACCCTTCCGAAAACCGAATATGGAATGGACACGACCTACTCCTTGCTCAATCAACTGGACTCACCAGACCCTGTTCATCGCACAAGTATCTATCCGACTAGTAAGCATCTTAAAAGCTAAGTCTTGATATCTCTGTGTAAGTGCATCAAGTGTGTGTAAAGCGGCCTAAAACCAGCAGGGAAAATCAGCTCAGACCCATTCTGAGGATACATTTCCAACACAAAGAAGAAACAAGCAGGGCAAAACAGAGAGAAATTCTTCCAAAATGCGTTCAGGGACTGGCATGCAACCAGGATTGACCACATCTACAGCCCCAGCGGCAGAAGACAGAAGGCTGGACACTCTTGGGGCTGAGACGATTGGTGAGGTTGGGAAAGCAAATGCAGACCCTTGAAAGGAATCCTGCGTGCTCCCCATTCCATGGGTCCCAACTCTCCAGGTTCAACGCAATCTTCCGACAGCGAAAGCACTCATTGGAAACCCAGCGGATGCTACACCGTGGGATCGGGAAAGCTTTCTGAAACTCACCTCAGTTTTCCTCTCCTGGTGCTCGTGTTCTCCATTCAGGCCCCCTTACTAACAATCTCCCCACTTGGAGACTCGGCGCCTTTCCATGCCTCTTTCGTACCGTCTGCAATTTGTCCGCAGGATGAACTGCAAGAGGGGGAACCAATGAGAGACTCGCTGGAGGTGTTTGGTCGGGCACATGTCACTCTCATTTCCCATCACGAAGAAGAATTCACCAGCGGTTCAGCCTGCCACCGCGGATCGACAATAGGGCGTGAAGCCATCCAGCCGTGTTGCGTCCCACTCACAAAAAAGCGACTTGGGAAATGGAGCTCAGGGGCCCTGCACTTCCCAAACCTGCAGAGTTCTAAACGATAACTATCGCCCCAAAATATATTGAGGTCAGGCTACGAAGAGGCGCTGAACGCAAGGCAGAACTGCAGGAAACGGATGTCAACGGGTACATCGGAATGGCCCCGATAGCACATGAAAAGCGCCAGAACGTGGACAATGATGCGGTTGGCCAAAAAGGGCGTATGCGTTTTTTCCTGAATATATTCAGGAAAAAACGCATACGCCCTTTTTGGCCAACCAAGCAACCTGGGAGAGCAAATCAGCACTACAAAGAAATCTCTCGCCCCCCCCCCCCCGGGGCAAAAGGGCCAGGCGAAAAAAGTCTAAAAACCAGAAAGGCAGGACAGCCCACGGAGTCAAGGGAGCCTTGTTAAGCTGATGGGCGGGATGTCAATGGCCAACAGCCAATCTTCACAAGTGTATCCTCTTTCCCAAACCATGTAAAACACAGAACCACAGAGCATAGGGCACTTCCACACATGGGCGTTGACCTTGGGAAAATGAAAAAATCAACCAGACACAGGGACCCCAAAGTTGAGGGCTGCTGTCTTGACAAGAACCTCCACTCCGGTACACGTTTCATATCCCAGGAAAGAGCCAAGTGGACAAAGACGAGTGGACAAGTGGACAAAGACAAGTGGACAAGTGGACAAGTGGTGCTACGTAGGTCCAATGGAGTGTCACTCAGCCATGAAATCCACGTCATGAGGCTGGTAGCAGCATCCTGAGTGGATTTAGGTACGATCATCCTCAGTGAAATAAGTCCCACAAAAAAAGAAACTTAGGATATCACTTATCGAGGGAATGTAAAAATCGCTCCCCATGAACGGAATCCCCAAACAGAACAGAGTCACGCTTTTAGAAAACACACTTATGCCTGCTTCAGGGGAAAGGTGAGGTGCGGTGACGCATAAAACTCGAGTTTGAAATGAGCACAGATACCCTTCCGAAAACCGAATATGGAATGGACACGACCTACTCCTTGCTCAATCAACTGGACTCACCAGACCCTGTTCATCGCACAAGTATCTATCCGACTAGTAAGCATCTTAAAAGCTAAGTCTTGATATCTCTGTGTAAGTGCATCAAGGGTGTGTAAAGCGGCCTAAAACCAGCAGGGAAAATCAGCTCAGACCCATTCTGAGGATACATTTCCAACACAAAGAAGAAACAAGCAGGGCAAAACAGAGAGAAATTCTTCCAAAATGCGTTCAGGGACTGGCATGCAACCAGGATTGACCACATCTACAGCCCCAGCGGCAGAAGACATAAGGCTGGACACTCTTGGGGCTGAGACGATTGGTGAGGTTGGGAAAGCAAATGCAGACCCTTGAAAGGAATCCTGCGTGCTCCCCATTCCATGGGTCCCAACTCTCCAGGTTCAACGCAATCTTCCGACAGCGAAAGCACTCATTGGAAACCCAGCGGATGCTACACCGTGGGATCGGGAAAGCTTTCTGAAACTCACCTCAGTTTTCCTCTCCTGGTGCTCGTGTTCTCCATTCAGGCCCCCTTACTAACAATCTCCCCACTTGGAGACTCGGCGCCTTTCCATGCCTCTTTCGTACCGTCTGCAATTTGTCCGCAGGATGAACTGCAAGAGGGGGAACCAATGAGAGACTCGCTGGAGGTGTTTGGTCGGGCACATGTCACTCTCATTTCCCATCACGAAGAAGAATTCACCAGCGGTTCAGCCTGCCACCGCGGATCGACAATAGGGCGTGAAGCCATCCAGCCGTGTTGCGTCCCACTCACAAAAAAGCGACTTGGGAAATGGAGCTCAGGGGCCCTGCACTTCCCAAACCTGCAGAGTTCTAAACGATAACTATCGCCCCAAAATATATTGAGGTCAGGCTACGAAGAGGCGCTGAACGCAAGGCAGAACTGCAGGAAACGGATGTCAACGGGTACATCGGAATGGCCCCGATAGCACATGAAAAGCGCCAGAACGTGGACAATGATGCGGTTGGCCAAAAAGGGCGTATGCGTTTTTTCCTGAATATATTCAGGAAAAAACGCATACGCCCTTTTTGGCCAACCAAGCAACCTGGGAGAGCAAATCAGCACTACAAAGAAATCTCTCGCCCCCCCCCCCGGGGCAAAAGGGCCAGGCGAAAAAAGTCTAAAAACCAGAAAGGTAGGACAGCCCACGGAGTCAAGGGAGCCTTGTTAAGCTGATGGGCGGGATGTCAATGGCCAACAGCCAATCTTCACAAGTGTATCCTCTTTCCCAAACCATGTAAAACACAGAACCACAGAGCATAGGGCACTTCCACACATGGGCGTTGACCTTGGGAAAATGAAAAAATCAACCAGACACAGGGACCCCAAAGTTGAGGGCTGCTGTCTTGACAAGAACCTCCACTCCGGTACACGTTTCATATCCCAGGAAAGAGCCAAGTGGACAAAGACGAGTGGACAAGTGGACAAAGACAAGTGAACAAGTGGACAAGTGGTGCTACGTAGGTCCAATGGAGTGTCACTCAGCCATGAAATCCACGTCATGAGGCTGGTAGCAGCATCCTGAGTGGATTTAGGTACGATCATCCTCAGTGAAATAAGTCCCACAAAAAAAGAAACTTAGGATATCACTTATCGAGGGAATGTAAAAATCGCTCCCCATGAACGGAATCCCCAAACAGAACAGAGTCACGCTTTTAGAAAACACACTTATGCCTGCTTCAGGGGAAAGGTGAGGTGCGGTGACGCATAAAACTCGAGTTTGAAATGAGCACAGATACCCTTCCGAAAACCGAATATGGAATGGACACGACCTACTCCTTGCTCAATCAACTGGACTCACCAGACCCTGTTCATCGCACAAGTATCTATCCGACTAGTAAGCATCTTAAAAGCTAAGTCTTGATATCTCTGTGTAAGTGCATCAAGTGTGTGTAAAGCGGCCTAAAACCAGCAGGGAAAATCAGCTCAGACCCATTCTGAGGATACATTTCCAACACAAAGAAGAAACAAGCAGGGCAAAACAGAGAGAAATTCTTCCAAAATGCGTTCAGGGACTGGCATGCAACCAGGATTGACCACATCTACAGCCCCAGCGGCAGAAGACAGAAGGCTGGACACTCTTGGGGCTGAGACGATTGGTGAGGTTGGGAAAGCAAATGCAGACCCTTGAAAGGAATCCTGCGTGCTCCCCATTCCATGGGTCCCAACTCTCCAGGTTCAACGCAATCTTCCGACAGCGAAAGCACTCATTGGAAACCCAGCGGATGCTACACCGTGGGATCGGGAAAGCTTTCTGAAACTCACCTCAGTTTTCCTCTCCTGGTGCTCGTGTTCTCCATTCAGGCCCCCTTACTAACAATCTCCCCACTTGGAGACTCGGCGCCTTTCCATGCCTCTTTCGTACCGTCTGCAATTTGTCCGCAGGATGAACTGCAAGAGGGGGAACCAATGAGAGACTCGCTGGAGGTGTTTGGTCGGGCACATGTCACTCTCATTTCCCATCACGAAGAAGAATTCACCAGCGGTTCAGCCTGCCACCGCGGATCGACAATAGGGCGTGAAGCCATCCAGCCGTGTTGCGTCCCACTCACAAAAAAGCGACTTGGGAAATGGAGCTCAGGGGCCCTGCACTTCCCAAACCTGCAGAGTTCTAAACGATAACTATCGCCCCAAAATATATTGAGCGCAGGCTACGAAGAGGCGCTGAACGCAAGGCAGAACTGCAGGAAACGGATGTCAACGGGTACATCGGAATGGCCCCGATAGCACATGAAAAGCGCCAGAACGTGGACAATGATGCGGTTGGCCAAAAAGGGCGTATGCGTTTTTTCCTGAATATATTCAGGAAAAAACGCATACGCCCTTTTTGGCCAACCAAGCAACCTGGGAGAGCAAATCAGCACTACAAAGAAATCTCTCGCCCCCCCCCGGGGGGGCAAAAGGGCCAGGCGAAAAAAGTCTAAACACCAGAAAGGCAGGACAGCCCACGGAGTCAAGGGAGCCTTGTTAAGCTGATGGGCGGGATGTCAATGGCCAACAGCCAATCTTCACAAGTGTATCCTCTTTCCCAAACCATGTAAAACACAGAACCACAGAGCATAGGGCACTTCCACACATGGGCGTTGACCTTGGGAAAATGAAAAAATCAACCAGACACAGGGACCCCAAAGTTGAGGGCTGCTGTCTTGACAAGAACCTCCACTCCGGTACACGTTTCATATCCCAGGAAAGAGCCAAGTGGACAAAGACGAGTGGACAAGTGGACAAAGACAAGTGGACAAGTGGACAAGTGGTGCTACGTAGGTCCAATGGAGTGTCACTCAGCCATGAAATCCACGTCATGAGGCTGGTAGCAGCATCCTGAGTGGATTTAGGTACGATCATCCTCAGTGAAATAAGTCCCACAAAAAAAGAAACTTAGGATATCACTTATCGAGGGAATGTAAAAATCGCTCCCCATGAACGGAATCCCCAAACAGAACAGAGTCACGCTTTTAGAAAACACACTTATGCCTGCTTCAGGGGAAAGGTGAGGTGCGGTGACGCATAAAACTCGAGTTTGAAATGAGCACAGATACCCTTCCGAAAACCGAATATGGAATGGACACGACCTACTCCTTGCTCAATCAACTGGACTCACCAGACCCTGTTCATCGCACAAGTATCTATCCGACTAGTAAGCATCTTAAAAGCTAAGTCTTGATATCTCTGTGTAAGTGCATCAAGTGTGTGTAAAGCGGCCTAAAACCAGCAGGGAAAATCAGCTCAGACCCATTCTGAGGATACATTTCCAACACAAAGAAGAAACAAGCAGGGCAAAACAGAGAGAAATTCTTCCAAAATGCGTTCAGGGACTGGCATGCAACCAGGATTGACCACATCTACAGCCCCAGCGGCAGAAGACAGAAGGCTGGACACTCTTGGGGCTGAGACGATTGGTGAGGTTGGGAAAGCAAATGCAGACCCTTGAAAGGAATCCTGCGTGCTCCCCATTCCATGGCTCCCAACTCTCCAGGTTCAACGCAATCTTCCGACAGCGAAAGCACTCATTGGAAACCCAGCGGATGCTACACCGTGGGATCGGGAAAGCTTTCTGAAACTCACCTCAGTTTTCCTCTCCTGGTGCTCGTGTTCTCCATTCAGGCCCCCTTACTAACAATCTCCCCACTTGGAGACTCGGCGCCTTTCCATGCCTCTTTCGTACCGTCTGCAATTTGTCCGCAGGATGAACTGCAAGAGGGGGAACCAATGAGAGACTCGCTGGAGGTGTTTGGTCGGGCACATGTCACTCTCATTTCCCATCACGAAGAAGAATTCACCAGCGGTTCAGCCTGCCACCGCGGATCGACAATAGGGCGTGAAGCCATCCAGCCGTGTTGCGTCCCACTCACAAAAAAGCGACTTGGGAAATGGAGCTCAGGGGCCCTGCACTTCCCAAACCTGCAGAGTTCTAAACGATAACTATCGCCCCAAAATATATTGAGCGCAGGCTACGAAGAGGCGCTGAACGCAAGGCAGAACTGCAGGAAACGGATGTCAACGGGTACATCGGAATGGCCCCGATAGCACATGAAAAGCGCCAGAACGTGGACAATGATGCGGTTGGCCAAAAAGGGCGTATGCGTTTTTTCCTGAATATATTCAGGAAAAAACGCATACGCCCTTTTTGGCCAACCAAGCAACCTGGGAGAGCAAATCAGCACTACAAAGAAATCTCTCGCCCCCCGCCCCCCCGGGGCAAAAGGGCCAGGCGAAAAAAGTCTAAACACCAGAAAGGCAGGACAGCCCACGGAGTCAAGGGAGCCTTGTTAAGCTGATGGGCGGGATGTCAATGGCCAACAGCCAATCTTCACAAGTGTATCCTCTTTCCCAAACCATGTAAAACACAGAACCACAGAGCATAGGGCACTTCCACACATGGGCGTTGACCTTGGGAAAATGAAAAAATCAACCAGACACAGGGACCCCAAAGTTGAGGGCTGCTGTCTTGACAAGAACCTCCACTCCGGTACACGTTTCATATCCCAGGAAAGAGCCAAGTGGACAAAGACGAGTGGACAAGTGGACAAAGACAAGTGGACAAGTGGACAAGTGGTGCTACGTAGGTCCAATGGAGTGTCACTCAGCCATGAAATCCACGTCATGAGGCTGGTAGCAGCATCCTGAGTGGATTTAGGTACGATCATCCTCAGTGAAATAAGTCCCACAAAAAAAGAAACTTAGGATATCACTTATCGAGGGAATGTAAAAATCGCTCCCCATGAACGGAATCCCCAAACAGAACAGAGTCACGCTTTTAGAAAACACACTTATGCCTGCTTCAGGGGAAAGGTGAGGTGCGGTGACGCATAAAACTCGAGTTTGAAATGAGCACAGATACCCTTCCGAAAACCGAATATGGAATGGACACGACCTACTCCTTGCTCAATCAACTGGACTCACCAGACCCTGTTCATCGCACAAGTATCTATCCGACTAGTAAGCATCTTAAAAGCTAAGTCTTGATATCTCTGTGTAAGTGCATCAAGTGTGTGTAAAGCGGCCTAAAACCAGCAGGGAAAATCAGCTCAGACCCATTCTGAGGATACATTTCCAACACAAAGAAGAAACAAGCAGGGCAAAACAGAGAGAAATTCTTCCAAAATGCGTTCAGGGACTGGCATGCAACCAGGATTGACCACATCTACAGCCCCAGCGGCAGAAGACATAAGGCTGGACACTCTTGGGGCTGAGACGATTGGTGAGGTTGGGAAAGCAAATGCAGACCCTTGAAAGGAATCCTGCGTGCTCCCCATTCCATGGCTCCCAACTCTCCAGGTTCAACGCAATCTTCCGACAGCGAAAGCACTCATTGGAAACCCAGCGGATGCTACACCGTGGGATCGGGAAAGCTTTCTGAAACTCACCTCAGTTTTCCTCTCCTGGTGCTCGTGTTCTCCATTCAGGCCCCCTTACTAACAATCTCCCCACTTGGAGACTCGGCGCCTTTCCATGCCTCTTTCGTACCGTCTGCAATTTGTCCGCAGGATGAACTGCAAGAGGGGGAACCAATGAGAGACTCGCTGGAGGTGTTTGGTCGGGCACATGTCACTCTCATTTCCCATCACGAAGAAGAATTCACCAGCGGTTCAGCCTGCCACCGCGGATCGACAATAGGGCGTGAAGCCATCCAGCCGTGTTGCGTCCCACTCACAAAAAAGCGACTTGGGAAATGGAGCTCAGGGGCCCTGCACTTCCCAAACCTGCAGAGTTCTAAACGATAACTATCGCCCCAAAATATATTGAGCGCAGGCTACGAAGAGGCGCTGAACGCAAGGCAGAACTGCAGGAAACGGATGTCAACGGGTACATCGGAATGGCCCCGATAGCACATGAAAAGCGCCAGAACGTGGACAATGATGCGGTTGGCCAAAAAGGGCGTATGCGTTTTTTCCTGAATATATTCAGGAAAAAACGCATACGCCCTTTTTGGCCAACCAAGCAACCTGGGAGAGCAAATCAGCACTACAAAGAAATCTCTCGCCCCCCGCCCCCCCGGGGCAAAAGGGCCAGGCGAAAAAAGTCTAAACACCAGAAAGGCAGGACAGCCCACGGAGTCAAGGGAGCCTTGTTAAGCTGATGGGCGGGATGTCAATGGCCAACAGCCAATCTTCACAAGTGTATCCTCTTTCCCAAACCATGTAAAACACAGAACCACAGAGCATAGGGCACTTCCACACATGGGCGTTGACCTTGGGAAAATGAAAAAATCAACCAGACACAGGGACCCCAAAGTTGAGGGCTGCTGTCTTGACAAGAACCTCCACTCCGGTACACGTTTCATATCCCAGGAAAGAGCCAAGTGGACAAAGACGAGTGGACAAGTGGACAAAGACAAGTGGACAAGTGGACAAGTGGTGCTACGTAGGTCCAATGGAGTGTCACTCAGCCATGAAATCCACGTCATGAGGCTGGTAGCAGCATCCTGAGTGGATTTAGGTACGATCATCCTCAGTGAAATAAGTCCCACAAAAAAAGAAACTTAGGATATCACTTATCGAGGGAATGTAAAAATCGCTCCCCATGAACGGAATCCCCAAACAGAACAGAGTCACGCTTTTAGAAAACACACTTATGCCTGCTTCAGGGGAAAGGTGAGGTGCGGTGACGCATAAAACTCGAGTTTGAAATGAGCACAGATACCCTTCCGAAAACCGAATATGGAATGGACACGACCTACTCCTTGCTCAATCAACTGGACTCACCAGACCCTGTTCATCGCACAAGTATCTATCCGACTAGTAAGCATCTTAAAAGCTAAGTCTTGATATCTCTGTGTAAGTGCATCAAGTGTGTGTAAAGCGGCCTAAAACCAGCAGGGAAAATCAGCTCAGACCCATTCTGAGGATACATTTCCAACACAAAGAAGAAACAAGCAGGGCAAAACAGAGAGAAATTCTTCCAAAATGCGTTCAGGGACTGGCATGCAACCAGGATTGACCACATCTACAGCCCCAGCGGCAGAAGACATAAGGCTGGACACTCTTGGGGCTGAGACGATTGGTGAGGTTGGGAAAGCAAATGCAGACCCTTGAAAGGAATCCTGCGTGCTCCCCATTCCATGGCTCCCAACTCTCCAGGTTCAACGCAATCTTCCGACAGCGAAAGCACTCATTGGAAACCCAGCGGATGCTACACCGTGGGATCGGGAAAGCTTTCTGAAACTCACCTCAGTTTTCCTCTCCTGGTGCTCGTGTTCTCCATTCAGGCCCCCTTACTAACAATCTCCCCACTTGGAGACTCGGCGCCTTTCCATGCCTCTTTCGTACCGTCTGCAATTTGTCCGCAGGATGAACTGCAAGAGGGGGAACCAATGAGAGACTCGCTGGAGGTGTTTGGTCGGGCACATGTCACTCTCATTTCCCATCACGAAGAAGAATTCACCAGCGGTTCAGCCTGCCACCGCGGATCGACAATAGGGCGTGAAGCCATCCAGCCGTGTTGCGTCCCACTCACAAAAAAGCGACTTGGGAAATGGAGCTCAGGGGCCCTGCACTTCCCAAACCTGCAGAGTTCTAAACGATAACTATCGCCCCAAAATATATTGAGCGCAGGCTACGAAGAGGCGCTGAACGCAAGGCAGAACTGCAGGAAACGGATGTCAACGGGTACATCGGAATGGCCCCGATAGCACATGAAAAGCGCCAGAACGTGGACAATGATGCGGTTGGCCAAAAAGGGCGTATGCGTTTTTTCCTGAATATATTCAGGAAAAAACGCATACGCCCTTTTTGGCCAACCAAGCAACCTGGGAGAGCAAATCAGCACTACAAAGAAATCTCTCGCCCCCCGCCCCCCCGGGGCAAAAGGGCCAGGCGAAAAAAGTCTAAAAACCAGAAAGGCAGGACAGCCCACGGAGTCAAGGGAGCCTTGTTAAGCTGATGGGCGGGATGTCAATGGCCAACAGCCAATCTTCACAAGTGTATCCTCTTTCCCAAACCATGTAAAACACAGAACCACAGAGCATAGGGCACTTCCACACATGGGCGTTGACCTTGGGAAAATGAAAAAATCAACCAGACACAGGGACCCCAAAGTTGAGGGCTGCTGTCTTGACAAGAACCTCCACTCCGGTACACGTTTCATATCCCAGGAAAGAGCCAAGTGGACAAAGACGAGTGGACAAGTGGACAAAGACAAGTGGACAAGTGGACAAGTGGTGCTACGTAGGTCCAATGGAGTGTCACTCAGCCATGAAATCCACGTCATGAGGCTGGTAGCAGCATCCTGAGTGGATTTAGGTACGATCATCCTCAGTGAAATAAGTCCCACAAAAAAAGAAACTTAGGATATCACTTATCGAGGGAATGTAAAAATCGCTCCCCATGAACGGAATCCCCAAACAGAACAGAGTCACGCTTTTAGAAAACACACTTATGCCTGCTTCAGGGGAAAGGTGAGGTGCGGTGACGCATAAAACTCGAGTTTGAAATGAGCACAGATACCCTTCCGAAAACCGAATATGGAATGGACACGACCTACTCCTTGCTCAATCAACTGGACTCACCAGACCCTGTTCATCGCACAAGTATCTATCCGACTAGTAAGCATCTTAAAAGCTAAGTCTTGATATCTCTGTGTAAGTGCATCAAGTGTGTGTAAAGCGGCCTAAAACCAGCAGGGAAAATCAGCTCAGACCCATTCTGAGGATACATTTCCAACACAAAGAAGAAACAAGCAGGGCAAAACAGAGAGAAATTCTTCCAAAATGCGTTCAGGGACTGGCATGCAACCAGGATTGACCACATCTACAGCCCCAGCGGCAGAAGACATAAGGCTGGACACTCTTGGGGCTGAGACGATTGGTGAGGTTGGGAAAGCAAATGCAGACCCTTGAAAGGAATCCTGCGTGCTCCCCATTCCATGGCTCCCAACTCTCCAGGTTCAACGCAATCTTCCGACAGCGAAAGCACTCATTGGAAACCCAGCGGATGCTACACCGTGGGATCGGGAAAGCTTTCTGAAACTCACCTCAGTTTTCCTCTCCTGGTGCTCGTGTTCTCCATTCAGGCCCCCTTACTAACAATCTCCCCACTTGGAGACTCGGCGCCTTTCCATGCCTCTTTCGTACCGTCTGCAATTTGTCCGCAGGATGAACTGCAAGAGGGGGAACCAATGAGAGACTCGCTGGAGGTGTTTGGTCGGGCACATGTCACTCTCATTTCCCATCACGAAGAAGAATTCACCAGCGGTTCAGCCTGCCACCGCGGATCGACAATAGGGCGTGAAGCCATCCAGCCGTGTTGCGTCCCACTCACAAAAAAGCGACTTGGGAAATGGAGCTCAGGGGCCCTGCACTTCCCAAACCTGCAGAGTTCTAAACGATAACTATCGCCCCAAAATATATTGAGGTCAGGCTACGAAGAGGCGCTGAACGCAAGGCAGAACTGCAGGAAACGGATGTCAACGGGTACATCGGAATGGCCCCGATAGCACATGAAAAGCGCCAGAACGTGGACAATGATGCGGTTGGCCAAAAAGGGCGTATGCGTTTTTTCCTGAATATATTCAGGAAAAAACGCATACGCCCTTTTTGGCCAACCAAGCAACCTGGGAGAGCAAATCAGCACTACAAAGAAATCTCTCGCCCCCCGCCCCCCCGGGGCAAAAGGGCCAGGCGAAAAAAGTCTAAAAACCAGAAAGGCAGGACAGCCCACGGAGTCAAGGGAGCCTTGTTAAGCTGATGGGCGGGATGTCAATGGCCAACAGCCAATCTTCACAAGTGTATCCTCTTTCCCAAACCATGTAAAACACAGAACCACAGAGCATAGGGCACTTCCACACATGGGCGTTGACCTTGGGAAAATGAAAAAATCAACCAGACACAGGGACCCCAAAGTTGAGGGCTGCTGTCTTGACAAGAACCTCCACTCCGGTACACGTTTCATATCCCAGGAAAGAGCCAAGTGGACAAAGACGAGTGGACAAGTGGACAAAGACAAGTGGACAAGTGGACAAGTGGTGCTACGTAGGTCCAATGGAGTGTCACTCAGCCATGAAATCCACGTCATGAGGCTGGTAGCAGCATCCTGAGTGGATTTAGGTACGATCATCCTCAGTGAAATAAGTCCCACAAAAAAAGAAACTTAGGATATCACTTATCGAGGGAATGTAAAAATCGCTCCCCATGAACGGAATCCCCAAACAGAACAGAGTCACGCTTTTAGAAAACACACTTATGCCTGCTTCAGGGGAAAGGTGAGGTGCGGTGACGCATAAAACTCGAGTTTGAAATGAGCACAGATACCCTTCCGAAAACCGAATATGGAATGGACACGACCTACTCCTTGCTCAATCAACTGGACTCACCAGACCCTGTTCATCGCACAAGTATCTATCCGACTAGTAAGCATCTTAAAAGCTAAGTCTTGATATCTCTGTGTAAGTGCATCAAGTGTGTGTAAAGCGGCCTAAAACCAGCAGGGAAAATCAGCTCAGACCCATTCTGAGGATACATTTCCAACACAAAGAAGAAACAAGCAGGGCAAAACAGAGAGAAATTCTTCCAAAATGCGTTCAGGGACTGGCATGCAACCAGGATTGACCACATCTACAGCCCCAGCGGCAGAAGACATAAGGCTGGACACTCTTGGGGCTGAGACGATTGGTGAGGTTGGGAAAGCAAATGCAGACCCTTGAAAGGAATCCTGCGTGCTCCCCATTCCATGGCTCCCAACTCTCCAGGTTCAACGCAATCTTCCGACAGCGAAAGCACTCATTGGAAACCCAGCGGATGCTACACCGTGGGATCGGGAAAGCTTTCTGAAACTCACCTCAGTTTTCCTCTCCTGGTGCTCGTGTTCTCCATTCAGGCCCCCTTACTAACAATCTCCCCACTTGGAGACTCGGCGCCTTTCCATGCCTCTTTCGTACCGTCTGCAATTTGTCCGCAGGATGAACTGCAAGAGGGGGAACCAATGAGAGACTCGCTGGAGGTGTTTGGTCGGGCACATGTCACTCTCATTTCCCATCACGAAGAAGAATTCACCAGCGGTTCAGCCTGCCACCGCGGATCGACAATAGGGCGTGAAGCCATCCAGCCGTGTTGCGTCCCACTCACAAAAAAGCGACTTGGGAAATGGAGCTCAGGGGCCCTGCACTTCCCAAACCTGCAGAGTTCTAAACGATAACTATCGCCCCAAAATATATTGAGGTCAGGCTACGAAGAGGCGCTGAACGCAAGGCAGAACTGCAGGAAACGGATGTCAACGGGTACATCGGAATGGCCCCGATAGCACATGAAAAGCGCCAGAACGTGGACAATGATGCGGTTGGCCAAAAAGGGCGTATGCGTTTTTTCCTGAATATAGTCAGGAAAAAACGCATACGCCCTTTTTGGCCAACCAAGCAACCTGGGAGAGCAAATCAGCACTACAAAGAAATCTCTCGCCCCCCCCCCCGGGGCAAAAGGGCCAGGCGAAAAAAGTCTAAAAACCAGAAAGGCAGGACAGCCCACGGAGTCAAGGGAGCCTTGTTAAGCTGATGGGCGGGATGTCAATGGCCAACAGCCAATCTTCACAAGTGTATCCTCTTTCCCAAACCATGTAAAACACAGAACCACAGAGCATAGGGCACTTCCACACATGGGCGTTGACCTTGGGAAAATGAAAAAATCAACCAGACACAGGGACCCCAAAGTTGAGGGCTGCTGTCTTGACAAGAACCTCCACTCCGGTACACGTTTCATATCCCAGGAAAGAGCCAAGTGGACAAAGACGAGTGGACAAGTGGACAAAGACAAGTGGACAAGTGGACAAGTGGTGCTACGTAGGTCCAATGGAGTGTCACTCAGCCATGAAATCCACGTCATGAGGCTGGTAGCAGCATCCTGAGTGGATTTAGGTACGATCATCCTCAGTGAAATAAGTCCCACAAAAAAAGAAACTTAGGATATCACTTATCGAGGGAATGTAAAAATCGCTCCCCATGAACGGAATCCCCAAACAGAACAGAGTCACGCTTTTAGAAAACACACTTATGCCTGCTTCAGGGGAAAGGTGAGGTGCGGTGACGCATAAAACTCGAGTTTGAAATGAGCACAGATACCCTTCCGAAAACCGAATATGGAATGGACACGACCTACTCCTTGCTCAATCAACTGGACTCACCAGACCCTGTTCATCGCACAAGTATCTATCCGACTAGTAAGCATCTTAAAAGCTAAGTCTTGATATCTCTGTGTAAGTGCATCAAGTGTGTGTAAAGCGGCCTAAAACCAGCAGGGAAAATCAGCTCAGACCCATTCTGAGGATACATTTCCAACACAAAGAAGAAACAAGCAGGGCAAAACAGAGAGAAATTCTTCCAAAATGCGTTCAGGGACTGGCATGCAACCAGGATTGACCACATCTACAGCCCCAGCGGCAGAAGACAGAAGGCTGGACACTCTTGGGGCTGAGACGATTGGTGAGGTTGGGAAAGCAAATGCAGACCCTTGAAAGGAATCCTGCGTGCTCCCCATTCCATGGCTCCCAACTCTCCAGGTTCAACGCAATCTTCCGACAGCGAAAGCACTCATTGGAAACCCAGCGGATGCTACACCGTGGGATCGGGAAAGCTTTCTGAAACTCACCTCAGTTTTCCTCTCCTGGTGCTCGTGTTCTCCATTCAGGCCCCCTTACTAACAATCTCCCCACTTGGAGACTCGGCGCCTTTCCATGCCTCTTTCGTACCGTCTGCAATTTGTCCGCAGGATGAACTGCAAGAGGGGGAACCAATGAGAGACTCGCTGGAGGTGTTTGGTCGGGCACATGTCACTCTCATTTCCCATCACGAAGAAGAATTCACCAGCGGTTCAGCCTGCCACCGCGGATCGACAATAGGGCGTGAAGCCATCCAGCCGTGTTGCGTCCCACTCACAAAAAAGCGACTTGGGAAATGGAGCTCAGGGGCCCTGCACTTCCCAAACCTGCAGAGTTCTAAACGATAACTATCGCCCCAAAATATATTGAGGTCAGGCTACGAAGAGGCGCTGAACGCAAGGCAGAACTGCAGGAAACGGATGTCAACGGGTACATCGGAATGGCCCCGATAGCACATGAAAAGCGCCAGAACGTGGACAATGATGCGGTTGGCCAAAAAGGGCGTATGCGTTTTTTCCTGAATATATTCAGGAAAAAACGCATACGCCCTTTTTGGCCAACCAAGCAACCTGGGAGAGCAAATCAGCACTACAAAGAAATCTCTCGCCGCCCCCCCCGGGGGCAAAAGGGCCAGGCGAAAAAAGTCTAAAAACCAGAAAGGCAGGACAGCCCACGGAGTCAAGGGAGCCTTGTTAAGCTGATGGGCGGGATGTCAATGGCCAACAGCCAATCTTCACAAGTGTATCCTCTTTCCCAAACCATGTAAAACACAGAACCACAGAGCATAGGGCACTTCCACACATGGGCGTTGACCTTGGGAAAATGAAAAAATCAACCAGACACAGGGACCCCAAAGTTGAGGGCTGCTGTCTTGACAAGAACCTCCACTCCGGTACACGTTTCATATCCCAGGAAAGAGCCAAGTGGACAAAGATGAGTGGACAAGTGGACAAAGACAAGTGGACAAGTGGACAAGTGGTGCTACGTAGGTCCAATGGAGTGTCACTCAGCCATGAAATCCACGTCATGAGGCTGGTAGCAGCATCCTGAGTGGATTTAGGTACGATCATCCTCAGTGAAATAAGTCCCACAAAAAAAGAAACTTAGGATATCACTTATCGAGGGAATGTAAAAATCGCTCCCCATGAACGGAATCCCCAAACAGAACAGAGTCACGCTTTTAGAAAACACACTTATGCCTGCTTCAGGGGAAAGGTGAGGTGCGGTGACGCATAAAACTCGAGTTTGAAATGAGCACAGATACCCTTCCGAAAACCGAATATGGAATGGACACGACCTACTCCTTGCTCAATCAACTGGACTCACCAGACCCTGTTCATCGCACAAGTATCTATCCGACTAGTAAGCATCTTAAAAGCTAAGTCTTGATATCTCTGTGTAAGTGCATCAAGGGTGTGTAAAGCGGCCTAAAACCAGCAGGGAAAATCAGCTCAGACCCATTCTGAGGATACATTTCCAACACAAAGAAGAAACAAGCAGGGCAAAACAGAGAGAAATTCTTCCAAAATGCGTTCAGGGACTGGCATGCAACCAGGATTGACCACATCTACAGCCCCAGCGGCAGAAGACAGAAGGCTGGACACTCTTGGGGCTGAGACGATTGGTGAGGTTGGGAAAGCAAATGCAGACCCTTGAAAGGAATCCTGCGTGCTCCCCATTCCATGGGTCCCAACTCTCCAGGTTCAACGCAATCTTCCGACAGCGAAAGCACTCATTGGAAACCCAGCGGATGCTACACCGTGGGATCGGGAAAGCTTTCTGAAACTCACCTCAGTTTTCCTCTCCTGGTGCTCGTGTTCTCCATTCAGGCCCCCTTACTAACAATCTCCCCACTTGGAGACTCGGCGCCTTTCCATGCCTCTTTCGTACCGTCTGCAATTTGTCCGCAGGATGAACTGCAAGAGGGGGAACCAATGAGAGACTCGCTGGAGGTGTTTGGTCGGGCACATGTCACTCTCATTTCCCATCACGAAGAAGAATTCACCAGCGGTTCAGCCTGCCACCGCGGATCGACAATAGGGCGTGAAGCCATCCAGCCGTGTTGCGTCCCACTCACAAAAAAGCGACTTGGGAAATGGAGCTCAGGGGCCCTGCACTTCCCAAACCTGCAGAGTTCTAAACGATAACTATCGCCCCAAAATATATTGAGGTCAGGCTACGAAGAGGCGCTGAACGCAAGGCAGAACTGCAGGAAACGGATGTCAACGGGTACATCGGAATGGCCCCGATAGCACATGAAAAGCGCCAGAACGTGGACAATGATGCGGTTGGCCAAAAAGGGCGTATGCGTTTTTTCCTGAATATATTCAGGAAAAAACGCATACGCCCTTTTTGGCCAACCAAGCAACCTGGGAGAGCAAATCAGCACTACAAAGAAATCTCTCGCCGCCCCCCCCGGGGGCAAAAGGGCCAGGCGAAAAAAGTCTAAAAACCAGAAAGGCAGGACAGCCCACGGAGTCAAGGGAGCCTTGTTAAGCTGATGGGCGGGATGTCAATGGCCAACAGCCAATCTTCACAAGTGTATCCTCTTTCCCAAACCATGTAAAACACAGAACCACAGAGCATAGGGCACTTCCACACATGGGCGTTGACCTTGGGAAAATGAAAAAATCAACCAGACACAGGGACCCCAAAGTTGAGGGCTGCTGTCTTGACAAGAACCTCCACTCCGGTACACGTTTCATATCCCAGGAAAGAGCCAAGTGGACAAAGATGAGTGGACAAGTGGACAAAGACAAGTGGACAAGTGGACAAGTGGTGCTACGTAGGTCCAATGGAGTGTCACTCAGCCATGAAATCCACGTCATGAGGCTGGTAGCAGCATCCTGAGTGGATTTAGGTACGATCATCCTCAGTGAAATAAGTCCCACAAAAAAAGAAACTTAGGATATCACTTATCGAGGGAATGTAAAAATCGCTCCCCATGAACGGAATCCCCAAACAGAACAGAGTCACGCTTTTAGAAAACACACTTATGCCTGCTTCAGGGGAAAGGTGAGGTGCGGTGACGCATAAAACTCGAGTTTGAAATGAGCACAGATACCCTTCCGAAAACCGAATATGGAATGGACACGACCTACTCCTTGCTCAATCAACTGGACTCACCAGACCCTGTTCATCGCACAAGTATCTATCCGACTAGTAAGCATCTTAAAAGCTAAGTCTTGATATCTCTGTGTAAGTGCATCAAGGGTGTGTAAAGCGGCCTAAAACCAGCAGGGAAAATCAGCTCAGACCCATTCTGAGGATACATTTCCAACACAAAGAAGAAACAAGCAGGGCAAAACAGAGAGAAATTCTTCCAAAATGCGTTCAGGGACTGGCATGCAACCAGGATTGACCACATCTACAGCCCCAGCGGCAGAAGACAGAAGGCTGGACACTCTTGGGGCTGAGACGATTGGTGAGGTTGGGAAAGCAAATGCAGACCCTTGAAAGGAATCCTGCGTGCTCCCCATTCCATGGGTCCCAACTCTCCAGGTTCAAAGCAATCTTCCGACAGCGAAAGCACTCATTGGAAACCCAGCGGATGCTACACCGTGGGATCGGGAAAGCTTTCTGAAACTCACCTCAGTTTTCCTCTCCTGGTGCTCGTGTTCTCCATTCAGGCCCCCTTACTAACAATCTCCCCACTTGGAGACTCGGCGCCTTTCCATGCCTCTTTCGTACCGTCTGCAATTTGTCCGCAGGATGAACTGCAAGAGGGGGAACCAATGAGAGACTCGCTGGAGGTGTTTGGTCGGGCACATGTCACTCTCATTTCCCATCACGAAGAAGAATTCACCAGCGGTTCAGCCTGCCACCGCGGATCGACAATAGGGCGTGAAGCCATCCAGCCGTGTTGCGTCCCACTCACAAAAAAGCGACTTGGGAAATGGAGCTCAGGGGCCCTGCACTTCCCAAACCTGCAGAGTTCTAAACGATAACTATCGCCCCAAAATATATTGAGGTCAGGCTACGAAGAGGCGCTGAACGCAAGGCAGAACTGCAGGAAACGGATGTCAACGGGTACATCGGAATGGCCCCGATAGCACATGAAAAGCGCCAGAACGTGGACAATGATGCGGTTGGCCAAAAAGGGCGTATGCGTTTTTTCCTGAATATATTCAGGAAAAAACGCATACGCCCTTTTTGGCCAACCAAGCAACCTGGGAGAGCAAATCAGCACTACAAAGAAATCTCTCGCCCCCCCCCCCCCGGGGCAAAAGGGCCAGGCGAAAAAAGTCTAAAAACCAGAAAGGTAGGACAGCCCACGGAGTCAAGGGAGCCTTGTTAAGCTGATGGGCGGGATGTCAATGGCCAACAGCCAATCTTCACAAGTGTATCCTCTTTCCCAAACCATGTAAAACACAGAACCACAGAGCATAGGGCACTTCCACACATGGGCGTTGACCTTGGGAAAATGAAAAAATCAACCAGACACAGGGACCCCAAAGTTGAGGGCTGCTGTCTTGACAAGAACCTCCACTCCGGTACACGTTTCATATCCCAGGAAAGAGCCAAGTGGACAAAGACGAGTGGACAAGTGGACAAAGACAAGTGAACAAGTGGACAAGTGGTGCTACGTAGGTCCAATGGAGTGTCACTCAGCCATGAAATCCACGTCATGAGGCTGGTAGCAGCATCCTGAGTGGATTTAGGTACGATCATCCTCAGTGAAATAAGTCCCACAAAAAAAGAAACTTAGGATATCACTTATCGAGGGAATGTAAAAATCGCTCCCCATGAACGGAATCCCCAAACAGAACAGAGTCACGCTTTTAGAAAACACACTTATGCCTGCTTCAGGGGAAAGGTGAGGTGCGGTGACGCATAAAACTCGAGTTTGAAATGAGCACAGATACCCTTCCGAAAACCGAATATGGAATGGACACGACCTACTCCTTGCTCAATCAACTGGACTCACCAGACCCTGTTCATCGCACAAGTATCTATCCGACTAGTAAGCATCTTAAAAGCTAAGTCTTGATATCTCTGTGTAAGTGCATCAAGTGTGTGTAAAGCGGCCTAAAACCAGCAGGGAAAATCAGCTCAGACCCATTCTGAGGATACATTTCCAACACAAAGAAGAAACAAGCAGGGCAAAACAGAGAGAAATTCTTCCAAAATGCGTTCAGGGACTGGCATGCAACCAGGATTGACCACATCTACAGCCCCAGCGGCAGAAGACAGAAGGCTGGACACTCTTGGGGCTGAGACGATTGGTGAGGTTGGGAAAGCAAATGCAGACCCTTGAAAGGAATCCTGCGTGCTCCCCATTCCATGGCTCCCAACTCTCCAGGTTCAACGCAATCTTCCGACAGCGAAAGCACTCATTGGAAACCCAGCGGATGCTACACCGTGGGATCGGGAAAGCTTTCTGAAACTCACCTCAGTTTTCCTCTCCTGGTGCTCGTGTTCTCCATTCAGGCCCCCTTACTAACAATCTCCCCACTTGGAGACTCGGCGCCTTTCCATGCCTCTTTCGTACCGTCTGCAATTTGTCCGCAGGATGAACTGCAAGAGGGGGAACCAATGAGAGACTCGCTGGAGGTGTTTGGTCGGGCACATGTCACTCTCATTTCCCATCACGAAGAAGAATTCACCAGCGGTTCAGCCTGCCACCGCGGATCGACAATAGGGCGTGAAGCCATCCAGCCGTGTTGCGTCCCACTCACAAAAAAGCGACTTGGGAAATGGAGCTCAGGGGCCCTGCACTTCCCAAACCTGCAGAGTTCTAAACGATAACTATCGCCCCAAAATATATTGAGCGCAGGCTACGAAGAGGCGCTGAACGCAAGGCAGAACTGCAGGAAACGGATGTCAACGGGTACATCGGAATGGCCCCGATAGCACATGAAAAGCGCCAGAACGTGGACAATGATGCGGTTGGCCAAAAAGGGCGTATGCGTTTTTTCCTGAATATATTCAGGAAAAAACGCATACGCCCTTTTTGGCCAACCAAGCAACCTGGGAGAGCAAATCAGCACTACAAAGAAATCTCTCGCCCCCCCCCGGGGGGGCAAAAGGGCCAGGCGAAAAAAGTCTAAACACCAGAAAGGCAGGACAGCCCACGGAGTCAAGGGAGCCTTGTTAAGCTGATGGGCGGGATGTCAATGGCCAACAGCCAATCTTCACAAGTGTATCCTCTTTCCCAAACCATGTAAAACACAGAACCACAGAGCATAGGGCACTTCCACACATGGGCGTTGACCTTGGGAAAATGAAAAAATCAACCAGACACAGGGACCCCAAAGTTGAGGGCTGCTGTCTTGACAAGAACCTCCACTCCGGTACACGTTTCATATCCCAGGAAAGAGCCAAGTGGACAAAGACGAGTGGACAAGTGGACAAAGACAAGTGGACAAGTGGACAAGTGGTGCTACGTAGGTCCAATGGAGTGTCACTCAGCCATGAAATCCACGTCATGAGGCTGGTAGCAGCATCCTGAGTGGATTTAGGTACGATCATCCTCAGTGAAATAAGTCCCACAAAAAAAGAAACTTAGGATATCACTTATCGAGGGAATGTAAAAATCGCTCCCCATGAACGGAATCCCCAAACAGAACAGAGTCACGCTTTTAGAAAACACACTTATGCCTGCTTCAGGGGAAAGGTGAGGTGCGGTGACGCATAAAACTCGAGTTTGAAATGAGCACAGATACCCTTCCGAAAACCGAATATGGAATGGACACGACCTACTCCTTGCTCAATCAACTGGACTCACCAGACCCTGTTCATCGCACAAGTATCTATCCGACTAGTAAGCATCTTAAAAGCTAAGTCTTGATATCTCTGTGTAAGTGCATCAAGTGTGTGTAAAGCGGCCTAAAACCAGCAGGGAAAATCAGCTCAGACCCATTCTGAGGATACATTTCCAACACAAAGAAGAAACAAGCAGGGCAAAACAGAGAGAAATTCTTCCAAAATGCGTTCAGGGACTGGCATGCAACCAGGATTGACCACATCTACAGCCCCAGCGGCAGAAGACAGAAGGCTGGACACTCTTGGGGCTGAGACGATTGGTGAGGTTGGGAAAGCAAATGCAGACCCTTGAAAGGAATCCTGCGTGCTCCCCATTCCATGGCTCCCAACTCTCCAGGTTCAACGCAATCTTCCGACAGCGAAAGCACTCATTGGAAACCCAGCGGATGCTACACCGTGGGATCGGGAAAGCTTTCTGAAACTCACCTCAGTTTTCCTCTCCTGGTGCTCGTGTTCTCCATTCAGGCCCCCTTACTAACAATCTCCCCACTTGGAGACTCGGCGCCTTTCCATGCCTCTTTCGTACCGTCTGCAATTTGTCCGCAGGATGAACTGCAAGAGGGGGAACCAATGAGAGACTCGCTGGAGGTGTTTGGTCGGGCACATGTCACTCTCATTTCCCATCACGAAGAAGAATTCACCAGCGGTTCAGCCTGCCACCGCGGATCGACAATAGGGCGTGAAGCCATCCAGCCGTGTTGCGTCCCACTCACAAAAAAGCGACTTGGGAAATGGAGCTCAGGGGCCCTGCACTTCCCAAACCTGCAGAGTTCTAAACGATAACTATCGCCCCAAAATATATTGAGGTCAGGCTACGAAGAGGCGCTGAACGCAAGGCAGAACTGCAGGAAACGGATGTCAACGGGTACATCGGAATGGCCCCGATAGCACATGAAAAGCGCCAGAACGTGGACAATGATGCGGTTGGCCAAAAAGGGCGTATGCGTTTTTTCCTGAATATATTCAGGAAAAAACGCATACGCCCTTTTTGGCCAACCAAGCAACCTGGGAGAGCAAATCAGCACTACAAAGAAATCTCTCGCCCCCCGCCCCCCCGGGGCAAAAGGGCCAGGCGAAAAAAGTCTAAACACCAGAAAGGCAGGACAGCCCACGGAGTCAAGGGAGCCTTGTTAAGCTGATGGGCGGGATGTCAATGGCCAACAGCCAATCTTCACAAGTGTATCCTCTTTCCCAAACCATGTAAAACACAGAACCACAGAGCATAGGGCACTTCCACACATGGGCGTTGACCTTGGGAAAATGAAAAAATCAACCAGACACAGGGACCCCAAAGTTGAGGGCTGCTGTCTTGACAAGAACCTCCACTCCGGTACACGTTTCATATCCCAGGAAAGAGCCAAGTGGACAAAGACGAGTGGACAAGTGGACAAAGACAAGTGGACAAGTGGACAAGTGGTGCTACGTAGGTCCAATGGAGTGTCACTCAGCCATGAAATCCACGTCATGAGGCTGGTAGCAGCATCCTGAGTGGATTTAGGTACGATCATCCTCAGTGAAATAAGTCCCACAAAAAAAGAAACTTAGGATATCACTTATCGAGGGAATGTAAAAATCGCTCCCCATGAACGGAATCCCCAAACAGAACAGAGTCACGCTTTTAGAAAACACACTTATGCCTGCTTCAGGGGAAAGGTGAGGTGCGGTGACGCATAAAACTCGAGTTTGAAATGAGCACAGATACCCTTCCGAAAACCGAATATGGAATGGACACGACCTACTCCTTGCTCAATCAACTGGACTCACCAGACCCTGTTCATCGCACAAGTATCTATCCGACTAGTAAGCATCTTAAAAGCTAAGTCTTGATATCTCTGTGTAAGTGCATCAAGTGTGTGTAAAGCGGCCTAAAACCAGCAGGGAAAATCAGCTCAGACCCATTCTGAGGATACATTTCCAACACAAAGAAGAAACAAGCAGGGCAAAACAGAGAGAAATTCTTCCAAAATGCGTTCAGGGACTGGCATGCAACCAGGATTGACCACATCTACAGCCCCAGCGGCAGAAGACATAAGGCTGGACACTCTTGGGGCTGAGACGATTGGTGAGGTTGGGAAAGCAAATGCAGACCCTTGAAAGGAATCCTGCGTGCTCCCCATTCCATGGCTCCCAACTCTCCAGGTTCAACGCAATCTTCCGACAGCGAAAGCACTCATTGGAAACCCAGCGGATGCTACACCGTGGGATCGGGAAAGCTTTCTGAAACTCACCTCAGTTTTCCTCTCCTGGTGCTCGTGTTCTCCATTCAGGCCCCCTTACTAACAATCTCCCCACTTGGAGACTCGGCGCCTTTCCATGCCTCTTTCGTACCGTCTGCAATTTGTCCGCAGGATGAACTGCAAGAGGGGGAACCAATGAGAGACTCGCTGGAGGTGTTTGGTCGGGCACATGTCACTCTCATTTCCCATCACGAAGAAGAATTCACCAGCGGTTCAGCCTGCCACCGCGGATCGACAATAGGGCGTGAAGCCATCCAGCCGTGTTGCGTCCCACTCACAAAAAAGCGACTTGGGAAATGGAGCTCAGGGGCCCTGCACTTCCCAAACCTGCAGAGTTCTAAACGATAACTATCGCCCCAAAATATATTGAGGTCAGGCTACGAAGAGGCGCTGAACGCAAGGCAGAACTGCAGGAAACGGATGTCAACGGGTACATCGGAATGGCCCCGATAGCACATGAAAAGCGCCAGAACGTGGACAATGATGCGGTTGGCCAAAAAGGGCGTATGCGTTTTTTCCTGAATATATTCAGGAAAAAACGCATACGCCCTTTTTGGCCAACCAAGCAACCTGGGAGAGCAAATCAGCACTACAAAGAAATCTCTCGCCGCCCCCCCCGGGGGCAAAAGGGCCAGGCGAAAAAAGTCTAAAAACCAGAAAGGCAGGACAGCCCACGGAGTCAAGGGAGCCTTGTTAAGCTGATGGGCGGGATGTCAATGGCCAACAGCCAATCTTCACAAGTGTATCCTCTTTCCCAAACCATGTAAAACACAGAACCACAGAGCATAGGGCACTTCCACACATGGGCGTTGACCTTGGGAAAATGAAAAAATCAACCAGACACAGGGACCCCAAAGTTGAGGGCTGCTGTCTTGACAAGAACCTCCACTCCGGTACACGTTTCATATCCCAGGAAAGAGCCAAGTGGACAAAGATGAGTGGACAAGTGGACAAAGACAAGTGGACAAGTGGACAAGTGGTGCTACGTAGGTCCAATGGAGTGTCACTCAGCCATGAAATCCACGTCATGAGGCTGGTAGCAGCATCCTGAGTGGATTTAGGTACGATCATCCTCAGTGAAATAAGTCCCACAAAAAAAGAAACTTAGGATATCACTTATCGAGGGAATGTAAAAATCGCTCCCCATGAACGGAATCCCCAAACAGAACAGAGTCACGCTTTTAGAAAACACACTTATGCCTGCTTCAGGGGAAAGGTGAGGTGCGGTGACGCATAAAACTCGAGTTTGAAATGAGCACAGATACCCTTCCGAAAACCGAATATGGAATGGACACGACCTACTCCTTGCTCAATCAACTGGACTCACCAGACCCTGTTCATCGCACAAGTATCTATCCGACTAGTAAGCATCTTAAAAGCTAAGTCTTGATATCTCTGTGTAAGTGCATCAAGGGTGTGTAAAGCGGCCTAAAACCAGCAGGGAAAATCAGCTCAGACCCATTCTGAGGATACATTTCCAACACAAAGAAGAAACAAGCAGGGCAAAACAGAGAGAAATTCTTCCAAAATGCGTTCAGGGACTGGCATGCAACCAGGATTGACCACATCTACAGCCCCAGCGGCAGAAGACAGAAGGCTGGACACTCTTGGGGCTGAGACGATTGGTGAGGTTGGGAAAGCAAATGCAGACCCTTGAAAGGAATCCTGCGTGCTCCCCATTCCATGGGTCCCAACTCTCCAGGTTCAACGCAATCTTCCGACAGCGAAAGCACTCATTGGAAACCCAGCGGATGCTACACCGTGGGATCGGGAAAGCTTTCTGAAACTCACCTCAGTTTTCCTCTCCTGGTGCTCGTGTTCTCCATTCAGGCCCCCTTACTAACAATCTCCCCACTTGGAGACTCGGCGCCTTTCCATGCCTCTTTCGTACCGTCTGCAATTTGTCCGCAGGATGAACTGCAAGAGGGGGAACCAATGAGAGACTCGCTGGAGGTGTTTGGTCGGGCACATGTCACTCTCATTTCCCATCACGAAGAAGAATTCACCAGCGGTTCAGCCTGCCACCGCGGATCGACAATAGGGCGTGAAGCCATCCAGCCGTGTTGCGTCCCACTCACAAAAAAGCGACTTGGGAAATGGAGCTCAGGGGCCCTGCACTTCCCAAACCTGCAGAGTTCTAAACGATAACTATCGCCCCAAAATATATTGAGGTCAGGCTACGAAGAGGCGCTGAACGCAAGGCAGAACTGCAGGAAACGGATGTCAACGGGTACATCGGAATGGCCCCGATAGCACATGAAAAGCGCCAGAACGTGGACAATGATGCGGTTGGCCAAAAAGGGCGTATGCGTTTTTTCCTGAATATATTCAGGAAAAAACGCATACGCCCTTTTTGGCCAACCAAGCAACCTGGGAGAGCAAATCAGCACTACAAAGAAATCTCTCGCCGCCCCCCCCGGGGGCAAAAGGGCCAGGCGAAAAAAGTCTAAAAACCAGAAAGGCAGGACAGCCCACGGAGTCAAGGGAGCCTTGTTAAGCTGATGGGCGGGATGTCAATGGCCAACAGCCAATCTTCACAAGTGTATCCTCTTTCCCAAACCATGTAAAACACAGAACCACAGAGCATAGGGCACTTCCACACATGGGCGTTGACCTTGGGAAAATGAAAAAATCAACCAGACACAGGGACCCCAAAGTTGAGGGCTGCTGTCTTGACAAGAACCTCCACTCCGGTACACGTTTCATATCCCAGGAAAGAGCCAAGTGGACAAAGATGAGTGGACAAGTGGACAAAGACAAGTGGACAAGTGGACAAGTGGTGCTACGTAGGTCCAATGGAGTGTCACTCAGCCATGAAATCCACGTCATGAGGCTGGTAGCAGCATCCTGAGTGGATTTAGGTACGATCATCCTCAGTGAAATAAGTCCCACAAAAAAAGAAACTTAGGATATCACTTATCGAGGGAATGTAAAAATCGCTCCCCATGAACGGAATCCCCAAACAGAACAGAGTCACGCTTTTAGAAAACACACTTATGCCTGCTTCAGGGGAAAGGTGAGGTGCGGTGACGCATAAAACTCGAGTTTGAAATGAGCACAGATACCCTTCCGAAAACCGAATATGGAATGGACACGACCTACTCCTTGCTCAATCAACTGGACTCACCAGACCCTGTTCATCGCACAAGTATCTATCCGACTAGTAAGCATCTTAAAAGCTAAGTCTTGATATCTCTGTGTAAGTGCATCAAGGGTGTGTAAAGCGGCCTAAAACCAGCAGGGAAAATCAGCTCAGACCCATTCTGAGGATACATTTCCAACACAAAGAAGAAACAAGCAGGGCAAAACAGAGAGAAATTCTTCCAAAATGCGTTCAGGGACTGGCATGCAACCAGGATTGACCACATCTACAGCCCCAGCGGCAGAAGACAGAAGGCTGGACACTCTTGGGGCTGAGACGATTGGTGAGGTTGGGAAAGCAAATGCAGACCCTTGAAAGGAATCCTGCGTGCTCCCCATTCCATGGGTCCCAACTCTCCAGGTTCAACGCAATCTTCCGACAGCGAAAGCACTCATTGGAAACCCAGCGGATGCTACACCGTGGGATCGGGAAAGCTTTCTGAAACTCACCTCAGTTTTCCTCTCCTGGTGCTCGTGTTCTCCATTCAGGCCCCCTTACTAACAATCTCCCCACTTGGAGACTCGGCGCCTTTCCATGCCTCTTTCGTACCGTCTGCAATTTGTCCGCAGGATGAACTGCAAGAGGGGGAACCAATGAGAGACTCGCTGGAGGTGTTTGGTCGGGCACATGTCACTCTCATTTCCCATCACGAAGAAGAATTCACCAGCGGTTCAGCCTGCCACCGCGGATCGACAATAGGGCGTGAAGCCATCCAGCCGTGTTGCGTCCCACTCACAAAAAAGCGACTTGGGAAATGGAGCTCAGGGGCCCTGCACTTCCCAAACCTGCAGAGTTCTAAACGATAACTATCGCCCCAAAATATATTGAGGTCAGGCTACGAAGAGGCGCTGAACGCAAGGCAGAACTGCAGGAAACGGATGTCAACGGGTACATCGGAATGGCCCCGATAGCACATGAAAAGCGCCAGAACGTGGACAATGATGCGGTTGGCCAAAAAGGGCGTATGCGTTTTTTCCTGAATATATTCAGGAAAAAACGCATACGCCCTTTTTGGCCAACCAAGCAACCTGGGAGAGCAAATCAGCACTAC
Organism: Kogia breviceps; assembly: GCF_026419965.1. NCBI lineage: Eukaryota > Metazoa > Chordata > Mammalia > Artiodactyla > Physeteridae > Kogia > Kogia breviceps. Next base: position 120,773 of record NW_026711618.1, on the reverse strand, counting down.
AAAGAAATCTCTCGCCCCCCCCCCCGGGGCAAAAGGGCCAGGCGAAAAAAGTCTAAAAACCAGAAAGGTAGGACAGCCCACGGAGTCAAGGGAGCCTTGTTAAGCTGATGGGCGGGATGTCAATGGCCAACAGCCAATCTTCACAAGTGTATCCTCTTTCCCAAACCATGTAAAACACAGAACCACAGAGCATAGGGCACTTCCACACATGGGCGTTGACCTTGGGAAAATGAAAAAATCAACCAGACACAGGGACCCCAAAGTTGAGGGCTGCTGTCTTGACAAGAACCTCCACTCCGGTACACGTTTCATATCCCAGGAAAGAGCCAAGTGGACAAAGACGAGTGGACAAGTGGACAAAGACAAGTGAACAAGTGGACAAGTGGTGCTACGTAGGTCCAATGGAGTGTCACTCAGCCATGAAATCCACGTCATGAGGCTGGTAGCAGCATCCTGAGTGGATTTAGGTACGATCATCCTCAGTGAAATAAGTCCCACAAAAAAAGAAACTTAGGATATCACTTATCGAGGGAATGTAAAAATCGCTCCCCATGAACGGAATCCCCAAACAGAACAGAGTCACGCTTTTAGAAAACACACTTATGCCTGCTTCAGGGGAAAGGTGAGGTGCGGTGACGCATAAAACTCGAGTTTGAAATGAGCACAGATACCCTTCCGAAAACCGAATATGGAATGGACACGACCTACTCCTTGCTCAATCAACTGGACTCACCAGACCCTGTTCATCGCACAAGTATCTATCCGACTAGTAAGCATCTTAAAAGCTAAGTCTTGATATCTCTGTGTAAGTGCATCAAGTGTGTGTAAAGCGGCCTAAAACCAGCAGGGAAAATCAGCTCAGACCCATTCTGAGGATACATTTCCAACACAAAGAAGAAACAAGCAGGGCAAAACAGAGAGAAATTCTTCCAAAATGCGTTCAGGGACTGGCATGCAACCAGGATTGACCACATCTACAGCCCCAGCGGCAGAAGACAGAAGGCTGGACACTCTTGGGGCTGAGACGATTGGTGAGGTTGGGAAAGCAAATGCAGACCCTTGAAAGGAATCCTGCGTGCTCCCCATTCCATGGCTCCCAACTCTCCAGGTTCAACGCAATCTTCCGACAGCGAAAGCACTCATTGGAAACCCAGCGGATGCTACACCGTGGGATCGGGAAAGCTTTCTGAAACTCACCTCAGTTTTCCTCTCCTGGTGCTCGTGTTCTCCATTCAGGCCCCCTTACTAACAATCTCCCCACTTGGAGACTCGGCGCCTTTCCATGCCTCTTTCGTACCGTCTGCAATTTGTCCGCAGGATGAACTGCAAGAGGGGGAACCAATGAGAGACTCGCTGGAGGTGTTTGGTCGGGCACATGTCACTCTCATTTCCCATCACGAAGAAGAATTCACCAGCGGTTCAGCCTGCCACCGCGGATCGACAATAGGGCGTGAAGCCATCCAGCCGTGTTGCGTCCCACTCACAAAAAAGCGACTTGGGAAATGGAGCTCAGGGGCCCTGCACTTCCCAAACCTGCAGAGTTCTAAACGATAACTATCGCCCCAAAATATATTGAGCGCAGGCTACGAAGAGGCGCTGAACGCAAGGCAGAACTGCAGGAAACGGATGTCAACGGGTACATCGGAATGGCCCCGATAGCACATGAAAAGCGCCAGAACGTGGACAATGATGCGGTTGGCCAAAAAGGGCGTATGCGTTTTTTCCTGAATATATTCAGGAAAAAACGCATACGCCCTTTTTGGCCAACCAAGCAACCTGGGAGAGCAAATCAGCACTACAAAGAAATCTCTCGCCCCCCCCCGGGGGGGCAAAAGGGCCAGGCGAAAAAAGTCTAAACACCAGAAAGGCAGGACAGCCCACGGAGTCAAGGGAGCCTTGTTAAGCTGATGGGCGGGATGTCAATGGCCAACAGCCAATCTTCACAAGTGTATCCTCTTTCCCAAACCATGTAAAACACAGAACCACAGAGCATAGGGCACTTCCACACATGGGCGTTGACCTTGGGAAAATGAAAAAATCAACCAGACACAGGGACCCCAAAGTTGAGGGCTGCTGTCTTGACAAGAACCTCCACTCCGGTACACGTTTCATATCCCAGGAAAGAGCCAAGTGGACAAAGACGAGTGGACAAGTGGACAAAGACAAGTGGACAAGTGGACAAGTGGTGCTACGTAGGTCCAATGGAGTGTCACTCAGCCATGAAATCCACGTCATGAGGCTGGTAGCAGCATCCTGAGTGGATTTAGGTACGATCATCCTCAGTGAAATAAGTCCCACAAAAAAAGAAACTTAGGATATCACTTATCGAGGGAATGTAAAAATCGCTCCCCATGAACGGAATCCCCAAACAGAACAGAGTCACGCTTTTAGAAAACACACTTATGCCTGCTTCAGGGGAAAGGTGAGGTGCGGTGACGCATAAAACTCGAGTTTGAAATGAGCACAGATACCCTTCCGAAAACCGAATATGGAATGGACACGACCTACTCCTTGCTCAATCAACTGGACTCACCAGACCCTGTTCATCGCACAAGTATCTATCCGACTAGTAAGCATCTTAAAAGCTAAGTCTTGATATCTCTGTGTAAGTGCATCAAGTGTGTGTAAAGCGGCCTAAAACCAGCAGGGAAAATCAGCTCAGACCCATTCTGAGGATACATTTCCAACACAAAGAAGAAACAAGCAGGGCAAAACAGAGAGAAATTCTTCCAAAATGCGTTCAGGGACTGGCATGCAACCAGGATTGACCACATCTACAGCCCCAGCGGCAGAAGACAGAAGGCTGGACACTCTTGGGGCTGAGACGATTGGTGAGGTTGGGAAAGCAAATGCAGACCCTTGAAAGGAATCCTGCGTGCTCCCCATTCCATGGCTCCCAACTCTCCAGGTTCAACGCAATCTTCCGACAGCGAAAGCACTCATTGGAAACCCAGCGGATGCTACACCGTGGGATCGGGAAAGCTTTCTGAAACTCACCTCAGTTTTCCTCTCCTGGTGCTCGTGTTCTCCATTCAGGCCCCCTTACTAACAATCTCCCCACTTGGAGACTCGGCGCCTTTCCATGCCTCTTTCGTACCGTCTGCAATTTGTCCGCAGGATGAACTGCAAGAGGGGGAACCAATGAGAGACTCGCTGGAGGTGTTTGGTCGGGCACATGTCACTCTCATTTCCCATCACGAAGAAGAATTCACCAGCGGTTCAGCCTGCCACCGCGGATCGACAATAGGGCGTGAAGCCATCCAGCCGTGTTGCGTCCCACTCACAAAAAAGCGACTTGGGAAATGGAGCTCAGGGGCCCTGCACTTCCCAAACCTGCAGAGTTCTAAACGATAACTATCGCCCCAAAATATATTGAGCGCAGGCTACGAAGAGGCGCTGAACGCAAGGCAGAACTGCAGGAAACGGATGTCAACGGGTACATCGGAATGGCCCCGATAGCACATGAAAAGCGCCAGAACGTGGACAATGATGCGGTTGGCCAAAAAGGGCGTATGCGTTTTTTCCTGAATATATTCAGGAAAAAACGCATACGCCCTTTTTGGCCAACCAAGCAACCTGGGAGAGCAAATCAGCACTACAAAGAAATCTCTCGCCCCCCGCCCCCCCGGGGCAAAAGGGCCAGGCGAAAAAAGTCTAAACACCAGAAAGGCAGGACAGCCCACGGAGTCAAGGGAGCCTTGTTAAGCTGATGGGCGGGATGTCAATGGCCAACAGCCAATCTTCACAAGTGTATCCTCTTTCCCAAACCATGTAAAACACAGAACCACAGAGCATAGGGCACTTCCACACATGGGCGTTGACCTTGGGAAAATGAAAAAATCAACCAGACACAGGGACCCCAAAGTTGAGGGCTGCTGTCTTGACAAGAACCTCCACTCCGGTACACGTTTCATATCCCAGGAAAGAGCCAAGTGGACAAAGACGAGTGGACAAGTGGACAAAGACAAGTGGACAAGTGGACAAGTGGTGCTACGTAGGTCCAATGGAGTGTCACTCAGCCATGAAATCCACGTCATGAGGCTGGTAGCAGCATCCTGAGTGGATTTAGGTACGATCATCCTCAGTGAAATAAGTCCCACAAAAAAAGAAACTTAGGATATCACTTATCGAGGGAATGTAAAAATCGCTCCCCATGAACGGAATCCCCAAACAGAACAGAGTCACGCTTTTAGAAAACACACTTATGCCTGCTTCAGGGGAAAGGTGAGGTGCGGTGACGCATAAAACTCGAGTTTGAAATGAGCACAGATACCCTTCCGAAAACCGAATATGGAATGGACACGACCTACTCCTTGCTCAATCAACTGGACTCACCAGACCCTGTTCATCGCACAAGTATCTATCCGACTAGTAAGCATCTTAAAAGCTAAGTCTTGATATCTCTGTGTAAGTGCATCAAGTGTGTGTAAAGCGGCCTAAAACCAGCAGGGAAAATCAGCTCAGACCCATTCTGAGGATACATTTCCAACACAAAGAAGAAACAAGCAGGGCAAAACAGAGAGAAATTCTTCCAAAATGCGTTCAGGGACTGGCATGCAACCAGGATTGACCACATCTACAGCCCCAGCGGCAGAAGACAGAAGGCTGGACACTCTTGGGGCTGAGACGATTGGTGAGGTTGGGAAAGCAAATGCAGACCCTTGAAAGGAATCCTGCGTGCTCCCCATTCCATGGCTCCCAACTCTCCAGGTTCAACGCAATCTTCCGACAGCGAAAGCACTCATTGGAAACCCAGCGGATGCTACACCGTGGGATCGGGAAAGCTTTCTGAAACTCACCTCAGTTTTCCTCTCCTGGTGCTCGTGTTCTCCATTCAGGCCCCCTTACTAACAATCTCCCCACTTGGAGACTCGGCGCCTTTCCATGCCTCTTTCGTACCGTCTGCAATTTGTCCGCAGGATGAACTGCAAGAGGGGGAACCAATGAGAGACTCGCTGGAGGTGTTTGGTCGGGCACATGTCACTCTCATTTCCCATCACGAAGAAGAATTCACCAGCGGTTCAGCCTGCCACCGCGGATCGACAATAGGGCGTGAAGCCATCCAGCCGTGTTGCGTCCCACTCACAAAAAAGCGACTTGGGAAATGGAGCTCAGGGGCCCTGCACTTCCCAAACCTGCAGAGTTCTAAACGATAACTATCGCCCCAAAATATATTGAGCGCAGGCTACGAAGAGGCGCTGAACGCAAGGCAGAACTGCAGGAAACGGATGTCAACGGGTACATCGGAATGGCCCCGATAGCACATGAAAAGCGCCAGAACGTGGACAATGATGCGGTTGGCCAAAAAGGGCGTATGCGTTTTTTCCTGAATATATTCAGGAAAAAACGCATACGCCCTTTTTGGCCAACCAAGCAACCTGGGAGAGCAAATCAGCACTACAAAGAAATCTCTCGCCCCCCCCCGGGGGGGCAAAAGGGCCAGGCGAAAAAAGTCTAAACACCAGAAAGGCAGGACAGCCCACGGAGTCAAGGGAGCCTTGTTAAGCTGATGGGCGGGATGTCAATGGCCAACAGCCAATCTTCACAAGTGTATCCTCTTTCCCAAACCATGTAAAACACAGAACCACAGAGCATAGGGCACTTCCACACATGGGCGTTGACCTTGGGAAAATGAAAAAATCAACCAGACACAGGGACCCCAAAGTTGAGGGCTGCTGTCTTGACAAGAACCTCCACTCCGGTACACGTTTCATATCCCAGGAAAGAGCCAAGTGGACAAAGACGAGTGGACAAGTGGACAAAGACAAGTGGACAAGTGGACAAGTGGTGCTACGTAGGTCCAATGGAGTGTCACTCAGCCATGAAATCCACGTCATGAGGCTGGTAGCAGCATCCTGAGTGGATTTAGGTACGATCATCCTCAGTGAAATAAGTCCCACAAAAAAAGAAACTTAGGATATCACTTATCGAGGGAATGTAAAAATCGCTCCCCATGAACGGAATCCCCAAACAGAACAGAGTCACGCTTTTAGAAAACACACTTATGCCTGCTTCAGGGGAAAGGTGAGGTGCGGTGACGCATAAAACTCGAGTTTGAAATGAGCACAGATACCCTTCCGAAAACCGAATATGGAATGGACACGACCTACTCCTTGCTCAATCAACTGGACTCACCAGACCCTGTTCATCGCACAAGTATCTATCCGACTAGTAAGCATCTTAAAAGCTAAGTCTTGATATCTCTGTGTAAGTGCATCAAGTGTGTGTAAAGCGGCCTAAAACCAGCAGGGAAAATCAGCTCAGACCCATTCTGAGGATACATTTCCAACACAAAGAAGAAACAAGCAGGGCAAAACAGAGAGAAATTCTTCCAAAATGCGTTCAGGGACTGGCATGCAACCAGGATTGACCACATCTACAGCCCCAGCGGCAGAAGACATAAGGCTGGACACTCTTGGGGCTGAGACGATTGGTGAGGTTGGGAAAGCAAATGCAGACCCTTGAAAGGAATCCTGCGTGCTCCCCATTCCATGGCTCCCAACTCTCCAGGTTCAACGCAATCTTCCGACAGCGAAAGCACTCATTGGAAACCCAGCGGATGCTACACCGTGGGATCGGGAAAGCTTTCTGAAACTCACCTCAGTTTTCCTCTCCTGGTGCTCGTGTTCTCCATTCAGGCCCCCTTACTAACAATCTCCCCACTTGGAGACTCGGCGCCTTTCCATGCCTCTTTCGTACCGTCTGCAATTTGTCCGCAGGATGAACTGCAAGAGGGGGAACCAATGAGAGACTCGCTGGAGGTGTTTGGTCGGGCACATGTCACTCTCATTTCCCATCACGAAGAAGAATTCACCAGCGGTTCAGCCTGCCACCGCGGATCGACAATAGGGCGTGAAGCCATCCAGCCGTGTTGCGTCCCACTCACAAAAAAGCGACTTGGGAAATGGAGCTCAGGGGCCCTGCACTTCCCAAACCTGCAGAGTTCTAAACGATAACTATCGCCCCAAAATATATTGAGGTCAGGCTACGAAGAGGCGCTGAACGCAAGGCAGAACTGCAGGAAACGGATGTCAACGGGTACATCGGAATGGCCCCGATAGCACATGAAAAGCGCCAGAACGTGGACAATGATGCGGTTGGCCAAAAAGGGCGTATGCGTTTTTTCCTGAATATATTCAGGAAAAAACGCATACGCCCTTTTTGGCCAACCAAGCAACCTGGGAGAGCAAATCAGCACTACAAAGAAATCTCTCGCCCCCCGCCCCCCCGGGGCAAAAGGGCCAGGCGAAAAAAGTCTAAAAACCAGAAAGGCAGGACAGCCCACGGAGTCAAGGGAGCCTTGTTAAGCTGATGGGCGGGATGTCAATGGCCAACAGCCAATCTTCACAAGTGTATCCTCTTTCCCAAACCATGTAAAACACAGAACCACAGAGCATAGGGCACTTCCACACATGGGCGTTGACCTTGGGAAAATGAAAAAATCAACCAGACACAGGGACCCCAAAGTTGAGGGCTGCTGTCTTGACAAGAACCTCCACTCCGGTACACGTTTCATATCCCAGGAAAGAGCCAAGTGGACAAAGACGAGTGGACAAGTGGACAAAGACAAGTGGACAAGTGGACAAGTGGTGCTACGTAGGTCCAATGGAGTGTCACTCAGCCATGAAATCCACGTCATGAGGCTGGTAGCAGCATCCTGAGTGGATTTAGGTACGATCATCCTCAGTGAAATAAGTCCCACAAAAAAAGAAACTTAGGATATCACTTATCGAGGGAATGTAAAAATCGCTCCCCATGAACGGAATCCCCAAACAGAACAGAGTCACGCTTTTAGAAAACACACTTATGCCTGCTTCAGGGGAAAGGTGAGGTGCGGTGACGCATAAAACTCGAGTTTGAAATGAGCACAGATACCCTTCCGAAAACCGAATATGGAATGGACACGACCTACTCCTTGCTCAATCAACTGGACTCACCAGACCCTGTTCATCGCACAAGTATCTATCCGACTAGTAAGCATCTTAAAAGCTAAGTCTTGATATCTCTGTGTAAGTGCATCAAGTGTGTGTAAAGCGGCCTAAAACCAGCAGGGAAAATCAGCTCAGACCCATTCTGAGGATACATTTCCAACACAAAGAAGAAACAAGCAGGGCAAAACAGAGAGAAATTCTTCCAAAATGCGTTCAGGGACTGGCATGCAACCAGGATTGACCACATCTACAGCCCCAGCGGCAGAAGACATAAGGCTGGACACTCTTGGGGCTGAGACGATTGGTGAGGTTGGGAAAGCAAATGCAGACCCTTGAAAGGAATCCTGCGTGCTCCCCATTCCATGGCTCCCAACTCTCCAGGTTCAACGCAATCTTCCGACAGCGAAAGCACTCATTGGAAACCCAGCGGATGCTACACCGTGGGATCGGGAAAGCTTTCTGAAACTCACCTCAGTTTTCCTCTCCTGGTGCTCGTGTTCTCCATTCAGGCCCCCTTACTAACAATCTCCCCACTTGGAGACTCGGCGCCTTTCCATGCCTCTTTCGTACCGTCTGCAATTTGTCCGCAGGATGAACTGCAAGAGGGGGAACCAATGAGAGACTCGCTGGAGGTGTTTGGTCGGGCACATGTCACTCTCATTTCCCATCACGAAGAAGAATTCACCAGCGGTTCAGCCTGCCACCGCGGATCGACAATAGGGCGTGAAGCCATCCAGCCGTGTTGCGTCCCACTCACAAAAAAGCGACTTGGGAAATGGAGCTCAGGGGCCCTGCACTTCCCAAACCTGCAGAGTTCTAAACGATAACTATCGCCCCAAAATATATTGAGGTCAGGCTACGAAGAGGCGCTGAACGCAAGGCAGAACTGCAGGAAACGGATGTCAACGGGTACATCGGAATGGCCCCGATAGCACATGAAAAGCGCCAGAACGTGGACAATGATGCGGTTGGCCAAAAAGGGCGTATGCGTTTTTTCCTGAATATATTCAGGAAAAAACGCATACGCCCTTTTTGGCCAACCAAGCAACCTGGGAGAGCAAATCAGCACTACAAAGAAATCTCTCGCCCCCCGCCCCCCCGGGGCAAAAGGGCCAGGCGAAAAAAGTCTAAAAACCAGAAAGGCAGGACAGCCCACGGAGTCAAGGGAGCCTTGTTAAGCTGATGGGCGGGATGTCAATGGCCAACAGCCAATCTTCACAAGTGTATCCTCTTTCCCAAACCATGTAAAACACAGAACCACAGAGCATAGGGCACTTCCACACATGGGCGTTGACCTTGGGAAAATGAAAAAATCAACCAGACACAGGGACCCCAAAGTTGAGGGCTGCTGTCTTGACAAGAACCTCCACTCCGGTACACGTTTCATATCCCAGGAAAGAGCCAAGTGGACAAAGACGAGTGGACAAGTGGACAAAGACAAGTGGACAAGTGGACAAGTGGTGCTACGTAGGTCCAATGGAGTGTCACTCAGCCATGAAATCCACGTCATGAGGCTGGTAGCAGCATCCTGAGTGGATTTAGGTACGATCATCCTCAGTGAAATAAGTCCCACAAAAAAAGAAACTTAGGATATCACTTATCGAGGGAATGTAAAAATCGCTCCCCATGAACGGAATCCCCAAACAGAACAGAGTCACGCTTTTAGAAAACACACTTATGCCTGCTTCAGGGGAAAGGTGAGGTGCGGTGACGCATAAAACTCGAGTTTGAAATGAGCACAGATACCCTTCCGAAAACCGAATATGGAATGGACACGACCTACTCCTTGCTCAATCAACTGGACTCACCAGACCCTGTTCATCGCACAAGTATCTATCCGACTAGTAAGCATCTTAAAAGCTAAGTCTTGATATCTCTGTGTAAGTGCATCAAGTGTGTGTAAAGCGGCCTAAAACCAGCAGGGAAAATCAGCTCAGACCCATTCTGAGGATACATTTCCAACACAAAGAAGAAACAAGCAGGGCAAAACAGAGAGAAATTCTTCCAAAATGCGTTCAGGGACTGGCATGCAACCAGGATTGACCACATCTACAGCCCCAGCGGCAGAAGACATAAGGCTGGACACTCTTGGGGCTGAGACGATTGGTGAGGTTGGGAAAGCAAATGCAGACCCTTGAAAGGAATCCTGCGTGCTCCCCATTCCATGGCTCCCAACTCTCCAGGTTCAACGCAATCTTCCGACAGCGAAAGCACTCATTGGAAACCCAGCGGATGCTACACCGTGGGATCGGGAAAGCTTTCTGAAACTCACCTCAGTTTTCCTCTCCTGGTGCTCGTGTTCTCCATTCAGGCCCCCTTACTAACAATCTCCCCACTTGGAGACTCGGCGCCTTTCCATGCCTCTTTCGTACCGTCTGCAATTTGTCCGCAGGATGAACTGCAAGAGGGGGAACCAATGAGAGACTCGCTGGAGGTGTTTGGTCGGGCACATGTCACTCTCATTTCCCATCACGAAGAAGAATTCACCAGCGGTTCAGCCTGCCACCGCGGATCGACAATAGGGCGTGAAGCCATCCAGCCGTGTTGCGTCCCACTCACAAAAAAGCGACTTGGGAAATGGAGCTCAGGGGCCCTGCACTTCCCAAACCTGCAGAGTTCTAAACGATAACTATCGCCCCAAAATATATTGAGGTCAGGCTACGAAGAGGCGCTGAACGCAAGGCAGAACTGCAGGAAACGGATGTCAACGGGTACATCGGAATGGCCCCGATAGCACATGAAAAGCGCCAGAACGTGGACAATGATGCGGTTGGCCAAAAAGGGCGTATGCGTTTTTTCCTGAATATATTCAGGAAAAAACGCATACGCCCTTTTTGGCCAACCAAGCAACCTGGGAGAGCAAATCAGCACTACAAAGAAATCTCTCGCCCCCCCCCCCCCCCCGGGGCAAAAGGGCCAGGCGAAAAAAGTCTAAAAACCAGAAAGGCAGGACAGCCCACGGAGTCAAGGGAGCCTTGTTAAGCTGATGGGCGGGATGTCAATGGCCAACAGCCAATCTTCACAAGTGTATCCTCTTTCCCAAACCATGTAAAACACAGAACCACAGAGCATAGGGCACTTCCACACATGGGCGTTGACCTTGGGAAAATGAAAAAATCAACCAGACACAGGGACCCCAAAGTTGAGGGCTGCTGTCTTGACAAGAACCTCCACTCCGGTACACGTTTCATATCCCAGGAAAGAGCCAAGTGGACAAAGACGAGTGGACAAGTGGACAAAGACAAGTGGACAAGTGGACAAGTGGTGCTACGTAGGTCCAATGGAGTGTCACTCAGCCATGAAATCCACGTCATGAGGCTGGTAGCAGCATCCTGAGTGGATTTAGGTACGATCATCCTCAGTGAAATAAGTCCCACAAAAAAAGAAACTTAGGATATCACTTATCGAGGGAATGTAAAAATCGCTCCCCATGAACGGAATCCCCAAACAGAACAGAGTCACGCTTTTAGAAAACACACTTATGCCTGCTTCAGGGGAAAGGTGAGGTGGGGTGACGCATAAAACTCGAGTTTGAAATGAGCACAGATACCCTTCCGAAAACCGAATATGGAATGGACACGACCTACTCCTTGCTCAATCAACTGGACTCACCAGACCCTGTTCATCGCACAAGTATCTATCCGACTAGTAAGCATCTTCAAAGCTAAGTCTTGATATCTCTGTGTAAGTGCATCAAGTGTGTGTAAAGCGGCCTAAAACCAGCAGGGAAAATCAGCTCAGACCCATTCTGAGGATACATTTCCAACACAAAGAAGAAACAAGCAGGGCAAAACAGAGAGAAATTCTTCCAAAATGCGTTCAGGGACTGGCATGCAACCAGGATTGACCACATCTACAGCCCCAGCGGCAGAAGACATAAGGCTGGACACTCTTGGGGCTGAGACGATTGGTGAGGTTGGGAAAGCAAATGCAGACCCTTGAAAGGAATCCTGCGTGCTCCCCATTCCATGGCTCCCAACTCTCCAGGTTCAACGCAATCTTCCGACAGCGAAAGCACTCATTGGAAACCCAGCGGATGCTACACCGTGGGATCGGGAAAGCTTTCTGAAACTCACCTCAGTTTTCCTCTCCTGGTGCTCGTGTTCTCCATTCAGGCCCCCTTACTAACAATCTCCCCACTTGGAGACTCGGCGCCTTTCCATGCCTCTTTCGTACCGTCTGCAATTTGTCCGCAGGATGAACTGCAAGAGGGGGAACCAATGAGAGACTCGCTGGAGGTGTTTGGTCGGGCACATGTCACTCTCATTTCCCATCACGAAGAAGAATTCACCAGCGGTTCAGCCTGCCACCGCGGATCGACAATAGGGCGTGAAGCCATCCAGCCGTGTTGCGTCCCACTCACAAAAAAGCGACTTGGGAAATGGAGCTCAGGGGCCCTGCACTTCCCAAACCTGCAGAGTTCTAAACGATAACTATCGCCCCAAAATATATTGAGGTCAGGCTACGAAGAGGCGCTGAACGCAAGGCAGAACTGCAGGAAACGGATGTCAACGGGTACATCGGAATGGCCCCGATAGCACATGAAAAGCGCCAGAACGTGGACAATGATGCGGTTGGCCAAAAAGGGCGTATGCGTTTTTTCCTGAATATATTCAGGAAAAAACGCATACGCCCTTTTTGGCCAACCAAGCAACCTGGGAGAGCAAATCAGCACTACAAAGAAATCTCTCGCCCCCCCCCCCGGGGGCAAAAGGGCCAGGCGAAAAAAGTCTAAAAACCAGAAAGGCAGGACAGCCCACGGAGTCAAGGGAGCCTTGTTAAGCTGATGGGCGGGATGTCAATGGCCAACAGCCAATCTTCACAAGTGTATCCTCTTTCCCAAACCATGTAAAACACAGAACCACAGAGCATAGGGCACTTCCACACATGGGCGTTGACCTTGGGAAAATGAAAAAATCAACCAGACACAGGGACCCCAAAGTTGAGGGCTGCTGTCTTGACAAGAACCTCCACTCCGGTACACGTTTCATATCCCAGGAAAGAGCCAAGTGGACAAAGACGAGTGGACAAGTGGACAAAGACAAGTGGACAAGTGGACAAGTGGTGCTACGTAGGTCCAATGGAGTGTCACTCAGCCATGAAATCCACGTCATGAGGCTGGTAGCAGCATCCTGAGTGGATTTAGGTACGATCATCCTCAGTGAAATAAGTCCCACAAAAAAAGAAACTTAGGATATCACTTATCGAGGGAATGTAAAAATCGCTCCCCATGAACGGAATCCCCAAACAGAACAGAGTCACGCTTTTAGAAAACACACTTATGCCTGCTTCAGGGGAAAGGTGAGGTGCGGTGACGCATAAAACTCGAGTTTGAAATGAGCACAGATACCCTTCCGAAAACCGAATATGGAATGGACACGACCTACTCCTTGCTCAATCAACTGGACTCACCAGACCCTGTTCATCGCACAAGTATCTATCCGACTAGTAAGCATCTTAAAAGCTAAGTCTTGATATCTCTGTGTAAGTGCATCAAGTGTGTGTAAAGCGGCCTAAAACCAGCAGGGAAAATCAGCTCAGACCCATTCTGAGGATACATTTCCAACACAAAGAAGAAACAAGCAGGGCAAAACAGAGAGAAATTCTTCCAAAATGCGTTCAGGGACTGGCATGCAACCAGGATTGACCACATCTACAGCCCCAGCGGCAGAAGACATAAGGCTGGACACTCTTGGGGCTGAGACGATTGGTGAGGTTGGGAAAGCAAATGCAGACCCTTGAAAGGAATCCTGCGTGCTCCCCATTCCATGGCTCCCAACTCTCCAGGTTCAACGCAATCTTCCGACAGCGAAAGCACTCAATGGAAACCCAGCGGATGCTACACCGTGGGATCGGGAAAGCTTTCTGAAACTCACCTCAGTTTTCCTCTCCTGGTGCTCGTGTTCTCCATTCAGGCCCCCTTACTAACAATCTCCCCACTTGGAGACTCGGCGCCTTTCCATGCCTCTTTCGAACCGTCTGCAATTTGTCCGCAGGATGAACTGCAAGAGGGGGAACCAATGAGAGACTCGCTGGAGGTGTTTGGTCGGGCACATGTCACTCTCATTTCCCATCACGAAGAAGAATTCACCAGCGGTTCAGCCTGCCACCGCGGATCGACAATAGGGCGTGAAGCCATCCAGCCGTGTTGCGTCCCACTCACAAAAAAGCGACTTGGGAAATGGAGCTCAGGGGCCCTGCACTTCCCAAACCTGCAGAGTTCTAAACGATAACTATCGCCCCAAAATATATTGAGGGCAGGCTACGAAGAGGCGCTGAACGCAAGGCAGAACTGCAGGAAACGGATGTCAACGGGTACATCGGAATGGCCCCGATAGCACATGAAAAGCGCCAGAACGTGGACAATGATGCGGTTGGCCAAAAAGGGCGTATGCGTTTTTTCCTGAATATATTCAGGAAAAAACGCATACGCCCTTTTTGGCCAACCAAGCAACCTGGGAGAGCAAATCAGCACTACAAAGAAATCTCTCGCCCCCCCCCCCCGGGGCAAAAGGGCCAGGCGAAAAAAGTCTAAAAACCAGAAAGGCAGGACAGCCCACGGAGTCAAGGGAGCCTTGTTAAGCTGATGGGCGGGATGTCAATGGCCAACAGCCAATCTTCACAAGTGTATCCTCTTTCCCAAACCATGTAAAACACAGAACCACAGAGCATAGGGCACTTCCACACATGGGCGTTGACCTTGGGAAAATGAAAAAATCAACCAGACACAGGGACCCCAAAGTTGAGGGCTGCTGTCTTGACAAGAACCTCCACTCCGGTACACGTTTCATATCCCAGGAAAGAGCCAAGTGGACAAAGACGAGTGGACAAGTGGACAAAGACAAGTGGACAAGTGGACAAGTGGTGCTACGTAGGTCCAATGGAGTGTCACTCAGCCATGAAATCCACGTCATGAGGCTGGTAGCAGCATCCTGAGTGGATTTAGGTACGATCATCCTCAGTGAAATAAGTCCCACAAAAAAAGAAACTTAGGATATCACTTATCGAGGGAATGTAAAAATCGCTCCCCATGAACGGAATCCCCAAACAGAACAGAGTCACGCTTTTAGAAAACACACTTATGCCTGCTTCAGGGGAAAGGTGAGGTGCGGTGACGCATAAAACTCGAGTTTGAAATGAGCACAGATACCCTTCTGAAAACCGAATATGGAATGGACACGACCTACTCCTTGCTCAATCAACTGGACTCACCAGACCCTGTTCATCGCACAAGTATCTATCCGACTAGTAAGCATCTTAAAAGCTAAGTCTTGATATCTCTGTGTAAGTGCATCAAGTGTGTGTAAAGCGGCCTAAAACCAGCAGGGAAAATCAGCTCAGACCCATTCTGAGGATACATTTCCAACACAAAGAAGAAACAAGCAGGGCAAAACAGAGAGAAATTCTTCCAAAATGCGTTCAGGGACTGGCATGCAACCAGGATTGACCACATCTACAGCCCCAGCGGCAGAAGACATAAGGCTGGACACTCTTGGGGCTGAGACGATTGGTGAGGTTGGGAAAGCAAATGCAGACCCTTGAAAGGAATCCTGCGTGCTCCCCATTCCATGGCTCCCAACTCTCCAGGTTCAACGCAATCTTCCGACAGCGAAAGCACTCATTGGAAACCCAGCGGATGCTACACCGTGGGATCGGGAAAGCTTTCTGAAACTCACCTCAGTTTTCCTCTCCTGGTGCTCGTGTTCTCCATTCAGGCCCCCTTACTAACAATCTCCCCACTTGGAGACTCGGCGCCTTTCCATGCCTCTTTCGTACCGTCTGCAATTTGTCCGCAGGATGAACTGCAAGAGGGGGAACCAATGAGAGACTCGCTGGAGGTGTTTGGTCGGGCACATGTCACTCTCATTTCCCATCACGAAGAAGAATTCACCAGCGGTTCAGCCTGCCACCGCGGATCGACAATAGGGCGTGAAGCCATCCAGCCGTGTTGCGTCCCACTCACAAAAAAGCGACTTGGGAAATGGAGCTCAGGGGCCCTGCACTTCCCAAACCTGCAGAGTTCTAAACGATAACTATCGCCCCAAAATATATTGAGGGCAGGCTACGAAGAGGCGCTGAACGCAAGGCAGAACTGCAGGAAACGGATGTCAACGGGTACATCGGAATGGCCCCGATAGCACATGAAAAGCGCCAGAACGTGGACAATGATGCGGTTGGCCAAAAAGGGCGTATGCGTTTTTTCCTGAATATATGCAGGAAAAAACGCATACGCCCTTTTTGGCCAACCAAGCAACCTGGGAGAGCAAATCAGCACTACAAAGAAATCTCTCGCCCCCCCCCCCCGGGGCAAAAGGGCCAGGCGAAAAAAGTCTAAAAACCAGAAAGGCAGGACAGCCCACGGAGTCAAGGGAGCCTTGTTAAGCTGATGGGCGGGATGTCAATGGCCAACAGCCAATCTTCACAAGTGTATCCTCTTTCCCAAACCATGTAAAACACAGAACCACAGAGCATAGGGCACTTCCACACATGGGCGTTGACCTTGGGAAAATGAAAAAATCAACCAGACACAGGGACCCCAAAGTTGAGGGCTGCTGTCTTGACAAGAACCTCCACTCCGGTACACGTTTCATATCCCAGGAAAGAGCCAAGTGGACAAAGACGAGTGGACAAGTGGACAAAGACAAGTGGACAAGTGGACAAGTGGTGCTACGTAGGTCCAATGGAGTGTCACTCAGCCATGAAATCCACGTCATGAGGCTGGTAGCAGCATCCTGAGTGGATTTAGGTACGATCATCCTCAGTGAAATAAGTCCCACAAAAAAAGAAACTTAGGATATCACTTATCGAGGGAATGTAAAAATCGCTCCCCATGAACGGAATCCCCAAACAGAACAGAGTCACGCTTTTAGAAAACACACTTATGCCTGCTTCAGGGGAAAGGTGAGGTGCGGTGACGCATAAAACTCGAGTTTGAAATGAGCACAGATACCCTTCCGAAAACCGAATATGGAATGGACACGACCTACTCCTTGCTCAATCAACTGGACTCACCAGACCCTGTTCATCGCACAAGTATCTATCCGACTAGTAAGCATCTTAAAAGCTAAGTCTTGATATCTCTGTGTAAGTGCATCAAGTGTGTGTAAAGCGGCCTAAAACCAGCAGGGAAAATCAGCTCAGACCCATTCTGAGGATACATTTCCAACACAAAGAAGAAACAAGCAGGGCAAAACAGAGAGAAATTCTTCCAAAATGCGTTCAGGGACTGGCATGCAACCAGGATTGACCACATCTACAGCCCCAGCGGCAGAAGACATAAGGCTGGACACTCTTGGGGCTGAGACGATTGGTGAGGTTGGGAAAGCAAATGCAGACCCTTGAAAGGAATCCTGCGTGCTCCCCATTCCATGGCTCCCAACTCTCCAGGTTCAACGCAATCTTCCGACAGCGAAAGCACTCATTGGAAACCCAGCGGATGCTACACCGTGGGATCGGGAAAGCTTTCTGAAACTCACCTCAGTTTTCCTCTCCTGGTGCTCGTGTTCTCCATTCAGGCCCCCTTACTAACAATCTCCCCACTTGGAGACTCGGCGCCTTTCCATGCCTCTTTCGTACCGTCTGCAATTTGTCCGCAGGATGAACTGCAAGAGGGGGAACCAATGAGAGACTCGCTGGAGGTGTTTGGTCGGGCACATGTCACTCTCATTTCCCATCACGAAGAAGAATTCACCAGCGGTTCAGCCTGCCACCGCGGATCGACAATAGGGCGTGAAGCCATCCAGCCGTGTTGCGTCCCACTCACAAAAAAGCGACTTGGGAAATGGAGCTCAGGGGCCCTGCACTTCCCAAACCTGCAGAGTTCTAAACGATAACTATCGCCCCAAAATATATTGAGGTCAGGCTACGAAGAGGCGCTGAACGCAAGGCAGAACTGCAGGAAACGGATGTCAACGGGTACATCGGAATGGCCCCGATAGCACATGAAAAGCGCCAGAACGTGGACAATGATGCGGTTGGCCAAAAAGGGCGTATGCGTTTTTTCCTGAATATAGTCAGGAAAAAACGCATACGCCCTTTTTGGCCAACCAAGCAACCTGGGAGAGCAAATCAGCACTACAAAGAAATCTCTCGCCCCCCCCCCCCGGGGCAAAAGGGCCAGGCGAAAAAAGTCTAAAAACCAGAAAGGCAGGACAGCCCACGGAGTCAAGGGAGCCTTGTTAAGCTGATGGGCGGGATGTCAATGGCCAACAGCCAATCTTCACAAGTGTATCCTCTTTCCCAAACCATGTAAAACACAGAACCACAGAGCATAGGGCACTTCCACACATGGGCGTTGACCTTGGGAAAATGAAAAAATCAACCAGACACAGGGACCCCAAAGTTGAGGGCTGCTGTCTTGACAAGAACCTCCACTCCGGTACACGTTTCATATCCCAGGAAAGAGCCAAGTGGACAAAGACGAGTGGACAAGTGGACAAAGACAAGTGGACAAGTGGACAAGTGGTGCTACGTAGGTCCAATGGAGTGTCACTCAGCCATGAAATCCACGTCATGAGGCTGGTAGCAGCATCCTGAGTGGATTTAGGTACGATCATCCTCAGTGAAATAAGTCCCACAAAAAAAGAAACTTAGGATATCACTTATCGAGGGAATGTAAAAATCGCTCCCCATGAACGGAATCCCCAAACAGAACAGAGTCACGCTTTTAGAAAACACACTTATGCCTGCTTCAGGGGAAAGGTGAGGTGCGGTGACGCATAAAACTCGAGTTTGAAATGAGCACAGATACCCTTCCGAAAACCGAATATGGAATGGACACGACCTACTCCTTGCTCAATCAACTGGACTCACCAGACCCTGTTCATCGCACAAGTATCTATCCGACTAGTAAGCATCTTAAAAGCTAAGTCTTGATATCTCTGTGTAAGTGCATCAAGTGTGTGTCAAGCGGCCTAAAACCAGCAGGGAAAATCAGCTCAGACCCATTCTGAGGATACATTTCCAACACAAAGAAGAAACAAGCAGGGCAAAACAGAGAGAAATTCTTCCAAAATGCGTTCAGGGACTGGCATGCAACCAGGATTGACCACATCTACAGCCCCAGCGGCAGAAGACAGAAGGCTGGACACTCTTGGGGCTGAGACGATTGGTGAGGTTGGGAAAGCAAATGCAGACCCTTGAAAGGAATCCTGCGTCCTCCCCATTCCATGGGTCCCAACTCTCCAGGTTCAACGCAATCTTCCGACGGCGAAAGCACTCATTGGAAACCCAGCGGATGCTACACCGTGGGATCGGGAAAGCTTTCTGAAACTCACCTCAGTTTTCCTCTCCTGGTGCTCGTGTTCTCCATTCAGGCCCCCTTACTAACAATCTCCCCACTTGGAGACTCGGCGCCTTTCCATGCCTCTTTCGTACCGTCTGCAATTTGTCCGCAGGATGAACTGCAAGAGGGGGAACCAATGAGAGACTCGCTGGAGGTGTTTGGTCGGGCACATGTCACTCTCATTTCCCATCACGAAGAAGAATTCACCAGCGGTTCAGCCTGCCACCGCGGATCGACAATAGGGCGTGAAGCCATCCAGCCGTGTTGCGTCCCACTCACAAAAAAGCGACTTGGGAAATGGAGCTCAGGGGCCCTGCACTTCCCAAACCTGCAGAGTTCTAAACGATAACTATCGCCCCAAAATATATTGAGGTCAGGCTACGAAGAGGCGCTGAACGCAAGGCAGAACTGCAGGAAACGGATGTCAACGGGTACATCGGAATGGCCCCGATAGCACATGAAAAGCGCCAGAACGTGGACAATGATGCGGTTGGCCAAAAAGGGCGTATGCGTTTTTTCCTGAATATATTCAGGAAAAAACGCATACGCCCTTTTTGGCCAACCAAGCAACCTGGGAGAGCAAATCAGCACTACAAAGAAATCTCTCGCCCCCCCCCCTCCCGGGGCAAAAGGGCCAGGCGAAAAAAGTCTAAAAACCAGAAAGGCAGGACAGCCCACGGAGTCAAGGGAGCCTTGTTAAGCTGATGGGCGGGATGTCAATGGCCAACAGCCAATCTTCACAAGTGTATCCTCTTTCCCAAACCATGTAAAACACAGAACCACAGAGCATAGGGCACTTCCACACATGGGCGTTGACCTTGGGAAAATGAAAAAATCAACCAGACACAGGGACCCCAAAGTTGAGGGCTGCTGTCTTGACAAGAACCTCCACTCCGGTACACGTTTCATATCCCAGGAAAGAGCCAAGTGGACAAAGACGAGTGGACAAGTGGACAAAGACAAGTGGACAAGTGGACAAGTGGTGCTACGTAGGTCCAATGGAGTGTCACTCAGCCATGAAATCCACGTCATGAGGCTGGTAGCAGCATCCTGAGTGGATTTAGGTACGATCATCCTCAGTGAAATAAGTCCCACAAAAAAAGAAACTTAGGATATCACTTATCGAGGGAATGTAAAAATCGCTCCCCATGAACGGAATCCCCAAACAGAACAGAGTCACGCTTTTAGAAAACACACTTATGCCTGCTTCAGGGGAAAGGTGAGGTGCGGTGACGCATAAAACTCGAGTTTGAAATGAGCACAGATACCCTTCCGAAAACCGAATATGGAATGGACACGACCTACTCCTTGCTCAATCAACTGGACTCACCAGACCCTGTTCATCGCACAAGTATCTATCCGACTAGTAAGCATCTTAAAAGCTAAGTCTTGATATCTCTGTGTAAGTGCATCAAGGGTGTGTAAAGCGGCCTAAAACCAGCAGGGAAAATCAGCTCAGACCCATTCTGAGGATACATTTCCAACACAAAGAAGAAACAAGCAGGGCAAAACAGAGAGAAATTCTTCCAAAATGCGTTCAGGGACTGGCATGCAACCAGGATTGACCACATCTACAGCCCCAGCGGCAGAAGACAGAAGGCTGGACACTCTTGGGGCTGAGACGATTGGTGAGGTTGGGAAAGCAAATGCAGACCCTTGAAAGGAATCCTGCGTGCTCCCCATTCCATGGCTCCCAACTCTCCAGGTTCAACGCAATCTTCCGACGGCGAAAGCACTCATTGGAAACCCAGCGGATGCTACACCGTGGGAACGGGAAAGCTTTCTGAAAGTCACCTCAGTTTTCCTCTCCTGGTGCTCGTGTTCTCCATTCAGGCCCCCTTACTAACAATCTCCCCACTTGGAGACTCGGCGCCTTTCCATGCCTCTTTCGTACCGTCTGCAATTTGTCCGCAGGATGAACTGCAAGAGGGGGAACCAATGAGAGACTCGCTGGAGGTGTTTGGTCGGGCACATGTCACTCTCATTTCCCATCACGAAGAAGAATTCACCAGCGGTTCAGCCTGCCACCGCGGATCGACAATAGGGCGTGAAGCCATCCAGCCGTGTTGCGTCCCACTCACAAAAAAGCGACTTGGGAAATGGAGCTCAGGGGCCCTGCACTTCCCAAACCTGCAGAGTTCTAAACGATAACTATCGCCCCAAAATATATTGAGGTCAGGCTACGAAGAGGCGCTGAACGCAAGGCAGAACTGCAGGAAACGGATGTCAACGGGTACATCGGAATGGCCCCGATAGCACATGAAAAGCGCCAGAACGTGGACAATGATGCGGTTGGCCAAAAAGGGCGTATGCGTTTTTTCCTGAATATATTCAGGAAAAAACGCATACGCCCTTTTTGGCCAACCAAGCAACCTGGGAGAGCAAATCAGCACTACAAAGAAATCTCTCGCCCCCCCCCCCCGGGGGCAAAAGGGCCAGGCGAAAAAAGTCTAAAAACCAGAAAGGCAGGACAGCCCACGGAGTCAAGGGAGCCTTGTTAAGCTGATGGGCGGGATGTCAATGGCCAACAGCCAATCTTCACAAGTGTATCCTCTTTCCCAAACCATGTAAAACACAGAACCACAGAGCATAGGGCACTTCCACACATGGGCGTTGACCTTGGGAAAATGAAAAAATCAACCAGACACAGGGACCCCAAAGTTGAGGGCTGCTGTCTTGACAAGAACCTCCACTCCGGTACACGTTTCATATCCCAGGAAAGAGCCAAGTGGACAAAGACGAGTGGACAAGTGGACAAAGACAAGTGGACAAGTGGACAAGTGGTGCTACGTAGGTCCAATGGAGTGTCACTCAGCCATGAAATCCACGTCATGAGGCTGGTAGCAGCATCCTGAGTGGATTTAGGTACGATCATCCTCAGTGAAATAAGTCCCACAAAAAAAGAAACTTATGATATCACTTATCGAGGGAATGTAAAAATCGCTCCCCATGAACGGAATCCCCAAACAGAACAGAGTCACGCTTTTAGAAAACACACTTATGCCTGCTTCAGGGGAAAGGTGAGGTGCGGTGACGCATAAAACTCGAGTTTGAAATGAGCACAGATACCCTTCCGAAAACCGAATATGGAATGGACACGACCTACTCCTTGCTCAATCAACTGGACTCACCAGACCCTGTTCATCGCACAAGTATCTATCCGACTAGTAAGCATCTTAAAAGCTAAGTCTTGATATCTCTGTGTAAGTGCATCAAGTGTGTGTAAAGCGGCCTAAAACCAGCAGGGAAAATCAGCTCAGACCCATTCTGAGGATACATTTCCAACACAAAGAAGAAACAAGCAGGGCAAAACAGAGAGAAATTCTTCCAAAATGCGTTCAGGGACTGGCATGCAACCAGGATTGACCACATCTACAGCCCCAGCGGCAGAAGACATAAGGCTGGACACTCTTGGGGCTGAGACGATTGGTGAGGTTGGGAAAGCAAATGCAGACCCTTGAAAGGAATCCTGCGTGCTCCCCATTCCATGGCTCCCAACTCTCCAGGTTCAACGCAATCTTCCGACAGCGAAAGCACTCATTGGAAACCCAGCGGATGCTACACCGTGGGATCGGGAAAGCTTTCTGAAACTCACCTCAGTTTTCCTCTCCTGGTGCTCGTGTTCTCCATTCAGGCCCCCTTACTAACAATCTCCCCACTTGGAGACTCGGCGCCTTTCCATGCCTCTTTCGTACCGTCTGCAATTTGTCCGCAGGATGAACTGCAAGAGGGGGAACCAATGAGAGACTCGCTGGAGGTGTTTGGTCGGGCACATGTCACTCTCATTTCCCATCACGAAGAAGAATTCACCAGCGGTTCAGCCTGCCACCGCGGATCGACAATAGGGCGTGAAGCCATCCAGCCGTGTTGCGTCCCACTCACAAAAAAGCGACTTGGGAAATGGAGCTCAGGGGCCCTGCACTTCCCAAACCTGCAGAGTTCTAAACGATAACTATCGCCCCAAAATATATTGAGGTCAGGCTACGAAGAGGCGCTGAACGCAAGGCAGAACTGCAGGAAACGGATGTCAACGGGTACATCGGAATGGCCCCGATAGCACATGAAAAGCGCCAGAACGTGGACAATGATGCGGTTGGCCAAAAAGGGCGTATGCGTTTTTTCCTGAATATAGTCAGGAAAAAACGCATACGCCCTTTTTGGCCAACCAAGCAACCTGGGAGAGCAAATCAGCACTACAAAGAAATCTCTCGCCCCCCCCACCCCGGGGCAAAAGGGCCAGGCGAAAAAAGTCTAAAAACCAGAAAGGCAGGACAGCCCACGGAGTCAAGGGAGCCTTGTTAAGCTGATGGGCGGGATGTCAATGGCCAACAGCCAATCTTCACAAGTGTATCCTCTTTCCCAAACCATGTAAAACACAGAACCACAGAGCATAGGGCACTTCCACACATGGGCGTTGACCTTGGGAAAATGAAAAAATCAACCAGACACAGGGACCCCAAAGTTGAGGGCTGCTGTCTTGACAAGAACCTCCACTCCGGTACACGTTTCATATCCCAGGAAAGAGCCAAGTGGACAAAGACGAGTGGACAAGTGGACAAAGACAAGTGGACAAGTGGACAAGTGGTGCTACGTAGGTCCAATGGAGTGTCACTCAGCCATGAAATCCACGTCATGAGGCTGGTAGCAGCATCCTGAGTGGATTTAGGTACGATCATCCTCAGTGAAATAAGTCCCACAAAAAAAGAAACTTAGGATATCACTTATCGAGGGAATGTAAAAATCGCTCCCCATGAACGGAATCCCCAAACAGAACAGAGTCACGCTTTTAGAAAACACACTTATGCCTGCTTCAGGGGAAAGGTGAGGTGCGGTGACGCATAAAACTCGAGTTTGAAATGAGCACAGATACCCTTCCGAAAACCGAATATGGAATGGACACGACCTACTCCTTGCTCAATCAACTGGACTCACCAGACCCTGTTCATCGCACAAGTATCTATCCGACTAGTAAGCATCTTAAAAGCTAAGTCTTGATATCTCTGTGTAAGTGCATCAAGTGTGTGTAAAGCGGCCTAAAACCAGCAGGGAAAATCAGCTCAGACCCATTCTGAGGATACATTTCCAACACAAAGAAGAAACAAGCAGGGCAAAACAGAGGGAAATTCTTCCAAAATGCGTTCAGGGACTGGCATGCAACCAGGATTGACCACATCTACAGCCCCAGCGGCAGAAGACATAAGGCTGGACACTCTTGGGGCTGAGACGATTGGTGAGGTTGGGAAAGCAAATGCAGACCCTTGAAAGGAATCCTGCGTGCTCCCCATTCCATGGGTCCCAACTCTCCAGGTTCAACGCAATCTTCCGACAGCGAAAGCACTCATTGGAAACCCAGCGGATGCTACACCGTGGGATCGGGAAAGCTTTCTGAAACTCACCTCAGTTTTCCTCTCCTGGTGCTCGTGTTCTCCATTCAGGCCCCCTTACTAACAATCTCCCCACTTGGAGACTCGGCGCCTTTCCATGCCTCTTTCGTACCGTCTGCAATTTGTCCGCAGGATGAACTGCAAGAGGGGGAACCAATGAGAGACTCGCTGGAGGTGTTTGGTCGGGCACATGTCACTCTCATTTCCCATCACGAAGAAGAATTCACCAGCGGTTCAGCCTGCCACCGCGGATCGACAATAGGGCGTGAAGCCATCCAGCCGTGTTGCGTCCCACTCACAAAAAAGCGACTTGGGAAATGGAGCTCAGGGGCCCTGCACTTCCCAAACCTGCAGAGTTCTAAACGATAACTATCGCCCCAAAATATATTGAGGTCAGGCTACGAAGAGGCGCTGAACGCAAGGCAGAACTGCAGGAAACGGATGTCAACGGGTACATCGGAATGGCCCCGATAGCACATGAAAAGCGCCAGAACGTGGACAATGATGCGGTTGGCCAAAAAGGGCGTATGCGTTTTTTCCTGAATATAGTCAGGAAAAAACGCATACGCCCTTTTTGGCCAACCAAGCAACCTGGGAGAGCAAATCAGCACTACAAAGAAATCTCTCGCCCCCCCCCCCCGGGGCAAAAGGGCCAGGCGAAAAAAGTCTAAAAACCAGAAAGGCAGGACAGCCCACGGAGTCAAGGGAGCCTTGTTAAGCTGATGGGCGGGATGTCAATGGCCAACAGCCAATCTTCACAAGTGTATCCTCTTTCCCAAACCATGTAAAACACAGAACCACAGAGCATAGGGCACTTCCACACATGGGCGTTGACCTTGGGAAAATGAAAAAATCAACCAGACACAGGGACCCCAAAGTTGAGGGCTGCTGTCTTGACAAGAACCTCCACTCCGGTACACGTTTCATATCCCAGGAAAGAGCCAAGTGGACAAAGACGAGTGGACAAGTGGACAAAGACAAGTGGACAAGTGGACAAGTGGTGCTACGTAGGTCCAATGGAGTGTCACTCAGCCATGAAATCCACGTCATGAGGCTGGTAGCAGCATCCTGAGTGGATTTAGGTACGATCATCCTCAGTGAAATAAGTCCCACAAAAAAAGAAACTTAGGATATCACTTATCGAGGGAATGTAAAAATCGCTCCCCATGAACGGAATCCCCAAACAGAACAGAGTCACGCTTTTAGAAAACACACTTATGCCTGCTTCAGGGGAAAGGTGAGGTGCGGTGACGCATAAAACTCGAGTTTGAAATGAGCACAGATACCCTTCCGAAAACCGAATATGGAATGGACACGACCTACTCCTTGCTCAATCAACTGGACTCACCAGACCCTGTTCATCGCACAAGTATCTATCCGACTAGTAAGCATCTTAAAAGCTAAGTCTTGATATCTCTGTGTAAGTGCATCAAGTGTGTGTAAAGCGGCCTAAAACCAGCAGGGAAAATCAGCTCAGACCCATTCTGAGGATACATTTCCAACACAAAGAAGAAACAAGCAGGGCAAAACAGAGAGAAATTCTTCCAAAATGCGTTCAGGGACTGGCATGCAACCAGGATTGACCACATCTACAGCCCCAGCGGCAGAAGACATAAGGCTGGACACTCTTGGGGCTGAGACGATTGGTGAGGTTGGGAAAGCAAATGCAGACCCTTGAAAGGAATCCTGCGTGCTCCCCATTCCATGGCTCCCAACTCTCCAGGTTCAACGCAATCTTCCGACAGCGAAAGCACTCATTGGAAACCCAGCGGATGCTACACCGTGGGATCGGGAAAGCTTTCTGAAACTCACCTCAGTTTTCCTCTCCTGGTGCTCGTGTTCTCCATTCAGGCCCCCTTACTAACAATCTCCCCACTTGGAGACTCGGCGCCTTTCCATGCCTCTTTCGTACCGTCTGCAATTTGTCCGCAGGATGAACTGCAAGAGGGGGAACCAATGAGAGACTCGCTGGAGGTGTTTGGTCGGGCACATGTCACTCTCATTTCCCATCACGAAGAAGAATTCACCAGCGGTTCAGCCTGCCACCGCGGATCGACAATAGGGCGTGAAGCCATCCAGCCGTGTTGCGTCCCACTCACAAAAAAGCGACTTGGGAAATGGAGCTCAGGGGCCCTGCACTTCCCAAACCTGCAGAGTTCTAAACGATAACTATCGCCCCAAAATATATTGAGGTCAGGCTACGAAGAGGCGCTGAACGCAAGGCAGAACTGCAGGAAACGGATGTCAACGGGTACATCGGAATGGCCCCGATAGCACATGAAAAGCGCCAGAACGTGGACAATGATGCGGTTGGCCAAAAAGGGCGTATGCGTTTTTTCCTGAATATATTCAGGAAAAAACGCATACGCCCTTTTTGGCCAACCAAGCAACCTGGGAGAGCAAATCAGCACTACAAAGAAATCTCTCGCCCCCCCCCGGGGCAAAAGGGCCAGGCGAAAAAAGTCTAAAAACCAGAAAGGCAGGACAGCCCACGGAGTCAAGGGAGCCTTGTTAAGCTGATGGGCGGGATGTCAATGGCCAACAGCCAATCTTCACAAGTGTATCCTCTTTCCCAAACCATGTAAAACACAGAACCACAGAGCATAGGGCACTTCCACACATGGGCGTTGACCTTGGGAAAATGAAAAAATCAACCAGACACAGGGACCCCAAAGTTGAGGGCTGCTGTCTTGACAAGAACCTCCACTCCGGTACACGTTTCATATCCCAGGAAAGAGCCAAGTGGACAAAGACGAGTGGACAAGTGGACAAAGACAAGTGGACAAGTGGACAAGTGGTGCTACGTAGGTCCAATGGAGTGTCACTCAGCCATGAAATCCACGTCATGAGGCTGGTAGCAGCATCCTGAGTGGATTTAGGTACGATCATCCTCAGTGAAATAAGTCCCACAAAAAAAGAAACTTAGGATATCACTTATCGAGGGAATGTAAAAATCGCTCCCCATGAACGGAATCCCCAAACAGAACAGAGTCACGCTTTTAGAAAACACACTTATGCCTGCTTCAGGGGAAAGGTGAGGTGCGGTGACGCATAAAACTCGAGTTTGAAATGAGCACAGATACCCTTCCGAAAACCGAATATGGAATGGACACGACCTACTCCTTGCTCAATCAACTGGACTCACCAGACCCTGTTCATCGCACAAGTATCTATCCGACTAGTAAGCATCTTAAAAGCTAAGTCTTGATATCTCTGTGTAAGTGCATCAAGTGTGTGTAAAGCGGCCTAAAACCAGCAGGGAAAATCAGCTCAGACCCATTCTGAGGATACATTTCCAACACAAAGAAGAAACAAGCAGGGCAAAACAGAGGGAAATTCTTCCAAAATGCGTTCAGGGACTGGCATGCAACCAGGATTGACCACATCTACAGCCCCAGCGGCAGAAGACATAAGGCTGGACACTCTTGGGGCTGAGACGATTGGTGAGGTTGGGAAAGCAAATGCAGACCCTTGAAAGGAATCCTGCGTGCTCCCCATTCCATGGGTCCCAACTCTCCAGGTTCAACGCAATCTTCCGACAGCGAAAGCACTCATTGGAAACCCAGCGGATGCTACACCGTGGGATCGGGAAAGCTTTCTGAAACTCACCTCAGTTTTCCTCTCCTGGTGCTCGTGTTCTCCATTCAGGCCCCCTTACTAACAATCTCCCCACTTGGAGACTCGGCGCCTTTCCATGCCTCTTTCGTACCGTCTGCAATTTGTCCGCAGGATGAACTGCAAGAGGGGGAACCAATGAGAGACTCGCTGGAGGTGTTTGGTCGGGCACATGTCACTCTCATTTCCCATCACGAAGAAGAATTCACCAGCGGTTCAGCCTGCAACCGCGGATCGACAATAGGGCGTGAAGCCATCCAGCCGTGTTGCGTCCCACTCACAAAAAAGCGACTTGGGAAATGGAGCTCAGGGGCCCTGCACTTCCCAAACCTGCAGAGTTCTAAACGATAACTATCGCCCCAAAATATATTGAGGTCAGGCTACGAAGAGGCGCTGAACGCAAGGCAGAACTGCAGGAAACGGATGTCAACGGGTACATCGGAATGGCCCCGATAGCACATGAAAAGCGCCAGAACGTGGACAATGATGCGGTTGGCCAAAAAGGGCGTATGCGTTTTTTCCTGAATATAGTCAGGAAAAAACGCATACGCCCTTTTTGGCCAACCAAGCAACCTGGGAGAGCAAATCAGCACTACAAAGAAATCTCTCGCCCCCCCCCCCCGGGGCAAAAGGGCCAGGCGAAAAAAGTCTAAAAACCAGAAAGGCAGGACAGCCCACGGAGTCAAGGGAGCCTTGTTAAGCTGATGGGCGGGATGTCAATGGCCAACAGCCAATCTTCACAAGTGTATCCTCTTTCCCAAACCATGTAAAACACAGAACCACAGAGCATAGGGCACTTCCACACATGGGCGTTGACCTTGGGAAAATGAAAAAATCAACCAGACACAGGGACCCCAAAGTTGAGGGCTGCTGTCTTGACAAGAACCTCCACTCCGGTACACGTTTCATATCCCAGGAAAGAGCCAAGTGGACAAAGACGAGTGGACAAGTGGACAAAGACAAGTGGACAAGTGGACAAGTGGTGCTACGTAGGTCCAATGGAGTGTCACTCAGCCATGAAATCCACGTCATGAGGCTGGTAGCAGCATCCTGAGTGGATTTAGGTACGATCATCCTCAGTGAAATAAGTCCCACAAAAAAAGAAACTTAGGATATCACTTATCGAGGGAATGTAAAAATCGCTCCCCATGAACGGAATCCCCAAACAGAACAGAGTCACGCTTTTAGAAAACACACTTATGCCTGCTTCAGGGGAAAGGTGAGGTGCGGTGACGCATAAAACTCGAGTTTGAAATGAGCACAGATACCCTTCCGAAAACCGAATATGGAATGGACACGACCTACTCCTTGCTCAATCAACTGGACTCACCAGACCCTGTTCATCGCACAAGTATCTATCCGACTAGTAAGCATCTTAAAAGCTAAGTCTTGATATCTCTGTGTAAGTGCATCAAGTGTGTGTAAAGCGGCCTAAAACCAGCAGGGAAAATCAGCTCAGACCCATTCTGAGGATACATTTCCAACACAAAGAAGAAACAAGCAGGGCAAAACAGAGAGAAATTCTTCCAAAATGCGTTCAGGGACTGGCATGCAACCAGGATTGACCACATCTACAGCCCCAGCGGCAGAAGACAGAAGGCTGGACACTCTTGGGGCTGAGACGATTGGTGAGGTTGGGAAAGCAAATGCAGACCCTTGAAAGGAATCCTGCGTGCTCCCCATTCCATGGCTCCCAACTCTCCAGGTTCAACGCAATCTTCCGACGGCGAAAGCACTCATTGGAAACCCAGCGGATGCTACACCGTGGGATCGGGAAAGCTTTCTGAAACTCACCTCAGTTTTCCTCTCCTGGTGCTCGTGTTCTCCATTCAGGCCCCCTTACTAACAATCTCCCCACTTGGAGACTCGGCGCCTTTCCATGCCTCTTTCGTACCGTCTGCAATTTGTCCGCAGGATGAACTGCAAGAGGGGGAACCAATGAGAGACTCGCTGGAGGTGTTTGGTCGGGCACATGTCACTCTCATTTCCCATCACGAAGAAGAATTCACCAGCGGTTCAGCCTGCCACCGCGGATCGACAATAGGGCGTGAAGCCATCCAGCCGTGTTGCGTCCCACTCACAAAAAAGCGACTTGGGAAATGGAGCTCAGGGGCCCTGCACTTCCCAAACCTGCAGAGTTCTAAACGATAACTATCGCCCCAAAATATATTGAGGTCAGGCTACGAAGAGGCGCTGAACGCAAGGCAGAACTGCAGGAAACGGATGTCAACGGGTACATCGGAATGGCCCCGATAGCACATGAAAAGCGCCAGAACGTGGACAATGATGCGGTTGGCCAAAAAGGGCGTATGCGTTTTTTCCTGAATATATTCAGGAAAAAACGCATACGCCCTTTTTGGCCAACCAAGCAACCTGGGAGAGCAAATCAGCACTACAAAGAAATCTCTCGCCCCCCCCCCTCCCGGGGCAAAAGGGCCAGGCGAAAAAAGTCTAAAAACCAGAAAGGCAGGACAGCCCACGGAGTCAAGGGAGCCTTGTTAAGCTGATGGGCGGGATGTCAATGGCCAACAGCCAATCTTCACAAGTGTATCCTCTTTCCCAAACCATGTAAAACACAGAACCACAGAGCATAGGGCACTTCCACACATGGGCGTTGACCTTGGGAAAATGAAAAAATCAACCAGACACAGGGACCCCAAAGTTGAGGGCTGCTGTCTTGACAAGAACCTCCACTCCGGTACACGTTTCATATCCCAGGAAAGAGCCAAGTGGACAAAGACGAGTGGACAAGTGGACAAAGACAAGTGGACAAGTGGACAAGTGGTGCTACGTAGGTCCAATGGAGTGTCACTCAGCCATGAAATCCACGTCATGAGGCTGGTAGCAGCATCCTGAGTGGATTTAGGTACGATCATCCTCAGTGAAATAAGTCCCACAAAAAAAGAAACTTATGATATCACTTATCGAGGGAATGTAAAAATCGCTCCCCATGAACGGAATCCCCAAACAGAACAGAGTCACGCTTTTAGAAAACACACTTATGCCTGCTTCAGGGGAAAGGTGAGGTGCGGTGACGCATAAAACTCGAGTTTGAAATGAGCACAGATACCCTTCCGAAAACCGAATATGGAATGGACACGACCTACTCCTTGCTCAATCAACTGGACTCACCAGACCCTGTTCATCGCACAAGTATCTATCCGACTAGTAAGCATCTTAAAAGCTAAGTCTTGATATCTCTGTGTAAGTGCATCAAGGGTGTGTAAAGCGGCCTAAAACCAGCAGGGAAAATCAGCTCAGACCCATTCTGAGGATACATTTCCAACACAAAGAAGAAACAAGCAGGGCAAAACAGAGAGAAATTCTTCCAAAATGCGTTCAGGGACTGGCATGCAACCAGGATTGACCACATCTACAGCCCCAGCGGCAGAAGACAGAAGGCTGGACACTCTTGGGGCTGAGACGATTGGTGAGGTTGGGAAAGCAAATGCAGACCCTTGAAAGGAATCCTGCGTGCTCCCCATTCCATGGCTCCCAACTCTCCAGGTTCAACGCAATCTTCCGACGGCGAAAGCACTCATTGGAAACCCAGCGGATGCTACACCGTGGGAACGGGAAAGCTTTCTGAAAGTCACCTCAGTTTTCCTCTCCTGGTGCTCGTGTTCTCCATTCAGGCCCCCTTACTAACAATCTCCCCACTTGGAGACTCGGCGCCTTTCCATGCCTCTTTCGTACCGTCTGCAATTTGTCCGCAGGATGAACTGCAAGAGGGGGAACCAATGAGAGACTCGCTGGAGGTGTTTGGTCGGGCACATGTCACTCTCATTTCCCATCACGAAGAAGAATTCACCAGCGGTTCAGCCTGCCAACGCGGATCGACAATAGGGCGTGAAGCCATCCAGCCGTGTTGCGTCCCACTCACAAAAAAGCGACTTGGGAAATGGAGCTCAGGGGCCCTGCACTTCCCAAACCTGCAGAGTTCTAAACGATAACTATCGCCCCAAAATATATTGAGGTCAGGCTACGAAGAGGCGCTGAACGCAAGGCAGAACTGCAGGAAACGGATGTCAACGGGTACATCGGAATGGCCCCGATAGCACATGAAAAGCGCCAGAACGTGGACAATGATGCGGTTGGCCAAAAAGGGCGTATGCGTTTTTTCCTGAATATATTCAGGAAAAAACGCATACGCCCTTTTTGGCCAACCAAGCAACCTGGGAGAGCAAATCAGCACTACAAAGAAATCTCTCGCCCCCCCCCCCCCGGGGGCAAAAGGGCCAGGCGAAAAAAGTCTAAAAACCAGAAAGGCAGGACAGCCCACGGAGTCAAGGGAGCCTTGTTAAGCTGATGGGCGGGATGTCAATGGCCAACAGCCAATCTTCACAAGTGTATCCTCTTTCCCAAACCATGTAAAACACAGAACCACAGAGCATAGGGCACTTCCACACATGGGCGTTGACCTTGGGAAAATGAAAAAATCAACCAGACACAGGGACCCCAAAGTTGAGGGCTGCTGTCTTGACAAGAACCTCCACTCCGGTACACGTTTCATATCCCAGGAAAGAGCCAAGTGGACAAAGACGAGTGGACAAGTGGACAAAGACAAGTGGACAAGTGGACAAGTGGTGCTACGTAGGTCCAATGGAGTGTCACTCAGCCATGAAATCCACGTCATGAGGCTGGTAGCAGCATCCTGAGTGGATTTAGGTACGATCATCCTCAGTGAAATAAGTCCCACAAAAAAAGAAACTTAGGATATCACTTATCGAGGGAATGTAAAAATCGCTCCCCATGAACGGAATCCCCAAACAGAACAGAGTCACGCTTTTAGAAAACACACTTATGCCTGCTTCAGGGGAAAGGTGAGGTGCGGTGACGCATAAAACTCGAGTTTGAAATGAGCACAGATACCCTTCCGAAAACCGAATATGGAATGGACACGACCTACTCCTTGCTCAATCAACTGGACTCACCAGACCCTGTTCATCGCACAAGTATCTATCCGACTAGTAAGCATCTTAAAAGCTAAGTCTTGATATCTCTGTGTAAGTGCATCAAGTGTGTGTAAAGCGGCCTAAAACCAGCAGGGAAAATCAGCTCAGACCCATTCTGAGGATACATTTCCAACACAAAGAAGAAACAAGCAGGGCAAAACAGAGGGAAATTCTTCCAAAATGCGTTCAGGGACTGGCATGCAACCAGGATTGACCACATCTACAGCCCCAGCGGCAGAAGACAGAAGGCTGGACACTCTTGGGGCTGAGACGATTGGTGAGGTTGGGAAAGCAAATGCAGACCCTTGAAAGGAATCCTGCGTGCTCCCCATTCCATGGGTCCCAACTCTCCAGGTTCAACGCAATCTTCCGACAGCGAAAGCACTCATTGGAAACCCAGCGGATGCTACACCGTGGGATCGGGAAAGCTTTCTGAAACTCACCTCAGTTTTCCTCTCCTGGTGCTCGTGTTCTCCATTCAGGCCCCCTTACTAACAATCTCCCCACTTGGAGACTCGGCGCCTTTCCATGCCTCTTTCGTACCGTCTGCAATTTGTCCGCAGGATGAACTGCAAGAGGGGGAACCAATGAGAGACTCGCTGGAGGTGTTTGGTCGGGCACATGTCACTCTCATTTCCCATCACGAAGAAGAATTCACCAGCGGTTCAGCCTGCCACCGCGGATCGACAATAGGGCGTGAAGCCATCCAGCCGTGTTGCGTCCCACTCACAAAAAAGCGACTTGGGAAATGGAGCTCAGGGGCCCTGCACTTCCCAAACCTGCAGAGTTCTAAACGATAACTATCGCCCCAAAATATATTGAGGTCAGGCTACGAAGAGGCGCTGAACGCAAGGCAGAACTGCAGGAAACGGATGTCAACGGGTACATCGGAATGGCCCCGATAGCACATGAAAAGCGCCAGAACGTGGACAATGATGCGGTTGGCCAAAAAGGGCGTATGCGTTTTTTCCTGAATATAGTCAGGAAAAAACGCATACGCCCTTTTTGGCCAACCAAGCAACCTGGGAGAGCAAATCAGCACTACAAAGAAATCTCTCGCCCCCCCCCCCCGGGGCAAAAGGGCCAGGCGAAAAAAGTCTAAAAACCAGAAAGGCAGGACAGCCCACGGAGTCAAGGGAGCCTTGTTAAGCTGATGGGCGGGATGTCAATGGCCAACAGCCAATCTTCACAAGTGTATCCTCTTTCCCAAACCATGTAAAACACAGAACCACAGAGCATAGGGCACTTCCACACATGGGCGTTGACCTTGGGAAAATGAAAAAATCAACCAGACACAGGGACCCCAAAGTTGAGGGCTGCTGTCTTGACAAGAACCTCCACTCCGGTACACGTTTCATATCCCAGGAAAGAGCCAAGTGGACAAAGACGAGTGGACAAGTGGACAAAGACAAGTGGACAAGTGGACAAGTGGTGCTACGTAGGTCCAATGGAGTGTCACTCAGCCATGAAATCCACGTCATGAGGCTGGTAGCAGCATCCTGAGTGGATTTAGGTACGATCATCCTCAGTGAAATAAGTCCCACAAAAAAAGAAACTTAGGATATCACTTATCGAGGGAATGTAAAAATCGCTCCCCATGAACGGAATCCCCAAACAGAACAGAGTCACGCTTTTAGAAAACACACTTATGCCTGCTTCAGGGGAAAGGTGAGGTGCGGTGACGCATAAAACTCGAGTTTGAAATGAGCACAGATACCCTTCCGAAAACCGAATATGGAATGGACACGACCTACTCCTTGCTCAATCAACTGGACTCACCAGACCCTGTTCATCGCACAAGTATCTATCCGACTAGTAAGCATCTTAAAAGCTAAGTCTTGATATCTCTGTGTAAGTGCATCAAGTGTGTGTAAAGCGGCCTAAAACCAGCAGGGAAAATCAGCTCAGACCCATTCTGAGGATACATTTCCAACACAAAGAAGAAACAAGCAGGGCAAAACAGAGAGAAATTCTTCCAAAATGCGTTCAGGGACTGGCATGCAACCAGGATTGACCACATCTACAGCCCCAGCGGCAGAAGACATAAGGCTGGACACTCTTGGGGCTGAGACGATTGGTGAGGTTGGGAAAGCAAATGCAGACCCTTGAAAGGAATCCTGCGTGCTCCCCATTCCATGGCTCCCAACTCTCCAGGTTCAACGCAATCTTCCGACGGCGAAAGCACTCATTGGAAACCCAGCGGATGCTACACCGTGGGATCGGGAAAGCTTTCTGAAACTCACCTCAGTTTTCCTCTCCTGGTGCTCGTGTTCTCCATTCAGGCCCCCTTACTAACAATCTCCCCACTTGGAGACTCGGCGCCTTTCCATGCCTCTTTCGTACCGTCTGCAATTTGTCCGCAGGATGAACTGCAAGAGGGGGAACCAATGAGAGACTCGCTGGAGGTGTTTGGTCGGGCACATGTCACTCTCATTTCCCATCACGAAGAAGAATTCACCAGCGGTTCAGCCTGCCACCGCGGATCGACAATAGGGCGTGAAGCCATCCAGCCGTGTTGCGTCCCACTCACAAAAAAGCGACTTGGGAAATGGAGCTCAGGGGCCCTGCACTTCCCAAACCTGCAGAGTTCTAAACGATAACTATCGCCCCAAAATATATTGAGGTCAGGCTACGAAGAGGCGCTGAACGCAAGGCAGAACTGCAGGAAACGGATGTCAACGGGTACATCGGAATGGCCCCGATAGCACATGAAAAGCGCCGGAACGTGGACAATGATGCGGTTGGCCAAAAAGGGCGTATGCGTTTTTTCCTGAATATAGTCAGGAAA
Source organism: Kogia breviceps (assembly GCF_026419965.1). Classification (NCBI taxonomy): domain Eukaryota; kingdom Metazoa; phylum Chordata; class Mammalia; order Artiodactyla; family Physeteridae; genus Kogia; species Kogia breviceps. The sequence goes on along the minus strand of NW_026711618.1, from coordinate 84,816 downwards.
AAACGCATACGCCCTTTTTGGCCAACCAAGCAACCTGGGAGAGCAAATCAGCACTACAAAGAAATCTCTCGCCCCCCCCCCCCCCGGGGCAAAAGGGCCAGGCGAAAAAAGTCTAAAAACCAGAAAGGCAGGACAGCCCACGGAGTCAAGGGAGCCTTGTTAAGCTGATGGGCGGGATGTCAATGGCCAACAGCCAATCTTCACAAGTGTATCCTCTTTCCCAAACCATGTAAAACACAGAACCACAGAGCATAGGGCACTTCCACACATGGGCGTTGACCTTGGGAAAATGAAAAAATCAACCAGACACAGGGACCCCAAAGTTGAGGGCTGCTGTCTTGACAAGAACCTCCACTCCGGTACACGTTTCATATCCCAGGAAAGAGCCAAGTGGACAAAGACGAGTGGACAAGTGGACAAAGACAAGTGGACAAGTGGACAAGTGGTGCTACGTAGGTCCAATGGAGTGTCACTCAGCCATGAAATCCACGTCATGAGGCTGGTAGCAGCATCCTGAGTGGATTTAGGTACGATCATCCTCAGTGAAATAAGTCCCACAAAAAAAGAAACTTAGGATATCACTTATCGAGGGAATGTAAAAATCGCTCCCCATGAACGGAATCCCCAAACAGAACAGAGTCACGCTTTTAGAAAACACACTTATGCCTGCTTCAGGGGAAAGGTGAGGTGCGGTGACGCATAAAACTCGAGTTTGAAATGAGCACAGATACCCTTCCGAAAACCGAATATGGAATGGACACGACCTACTCCTTGCTCAATCAACTGGACTCACCAGACCCTGTTCATCGCACAAGTATCTATCCGACTAGTAAGCATCTTAAAAGCTAAGTCTTGATATCTCTGTGTAAGTGCATCAAGTGTGTGTAAAGCGGCCTAAAACCAGCAGGGAAAATCAGCTCAGACCCATTCTGAGGATACATTTCCAACACAAAGAAGAAACAAGCAGGGCAAAACAGAGGGAAATTCTTCCAAAATGCGTTCAGGGACTGGCATGCAACCAGGATTGACCACATCTACAGCCCCAGCGGCAGAAGACATAAGGCTGGACACTCTTGGGGCTGAGACGATTGGTGAGGTTGGGAAAGCAAATGCAGACCCTTGAAAGGAATCCTGCGTGCTCCCCATTCCATGGGTCCCAACTCTCCAGGTTCAACGCAATCTTCCGACAGCGAAAGCACTCATTGGAAACCCAGCGGATGCTACACCGTGGGATCGGGAAAGCTTTCTGAAACTCACCTCAGTTTTCCTCTCCTGGTGCTCGTGTTCTCCATTCAGGCCCCCTTACTAACAATCTCCCCACTTGGAGACTCGGCGCCTTTCCATGCCTCTTTCGTACCGTCTGCAATTTGTCCGCAGGATGAACTGCAAGAGGGGGAACCAATGAGAGACTCGCTGGAGGTGTTTGGTCGGGCACATGTCACTCTCATTTCCCATCACGAAGAAGAATTCACCAGCGGTTCAGCCTGCCACCGCGGATCGACAATAGGGCGTGAAGCCATCCAGCCGTGTTGCGTCCCACTCACAAAAAAGCGACTTGGGAAATGGAGCTCAGGGGCCCTGCACTTCCCAAACCTGCAGAGTTCTAAACGATAACTATCGCCCCAAAATATATTGAGGTCAGGCTACGAAGAGGCGCTGAACGCAAGGCAGAACTGCAGGAAACGGATGTCAACGGGTACATCGGAATGGCCCCGATAGCACATGAAAAGCGCCAGAACGTGGACAATGATGCGGTTGGCCAAAAAGGGCGTATGCGTTTTTTCCTGAATATAGTCAGGAAAAAACGCATACGCCCTTTTTGGCCAACCAAGCAACCTGGGAGAGCAAATCAGCACTACAAAGAAATCTCTCGCCCCCCCCCCCCCGGGGCAAAAGGGCCAGGCGAAAAAGTCTAAAAACCAGAAAGGCAGGACAGCCCACGGAGTCAAGGGAGCCTTGTTAAGCTGATGGGCGGGATGTCAATGGCCAACAGCCAATCTTCACAAGTGTATCCTCTTTCCCAAACCATGTAAAACACAGAACCACAGAGCATAGGGCACTTCCACACATGGGCGTTGACCTTGGGAAAATGAAAAAATCAACCAGACACAGGGACCCCAAAGTTGAGGGCTGCTGTCTTGACAAGAACCTCCACTCCGGTACACGTTTCATATCCCAGGAAAGAGCCAAGTGGACAAAGACGAGTGGACAAGTGGACAAAGACAAGTGGACAAGTGGACAAGTGGTGCTACGTAGGTCCAATGGAGTGTCACTCAGCCATGAAATCCACGTCATGAGGCTGGTATCAGCATCCTGAGTGGATTTAGGTACGATCATCCTCAGTGAAATAAGTCCCACAAAAAAAGAAACTTAGGATATCACTTATCGAGGGAATGTAAAAATCGCTCCCCATGAACGGAATCCCCAAACAGAACAGAGTCACGCTTTTAGAAAACACACTTATGCCTGCTTCAGGGGAAAGGTGAGGTGCGGTGACGCATAAAACTCGAGTTTGAAATGAGCACAGATACCCTTCGAAAACCGAATATGGAATGGACACGACCTACTCCTTGCTCAATCAACTGGACTCACCAGACCCTGTTCATCGCACAAGTATCTATCCGACTAGTAAGCATCTTAAAAGCTAAGTCTTGATATCTCTGTGTAAGTGCATCAAGTGTGTGTAAAGCGGCCTAAAACCAGCAGGGAAAATCAGCTCAGACCCATTCTGAGGATACATTTCCAACACAAAGAAGAAACAAGCAGGGCAAAACAGAGAGAAATTCTTCCAAAATGCGTTCAGGGACTGGCATGCAACCAGGATTGACCACATCTACAGCCCCAGCGGCAGAAGACAGAAGGGCTGGACACTCTTGGGGCTGAGACGATTGGTGAGGTTGGGAAAGCAAATGCAGACCCTTGAAAGGAATCCCTGCGTGCTCCCCATTCCATGGCTCCCAACTCTCCAGGTTCAACGCAATCTTCCGACAGCGAAAGCACTCATTGGAAACCCAGCGGATGCTACACCGTGGGATCGGGAAAGCTTTCTGAAACTCACCTCAGTTTTCCTCTCCTGGTGCTCGTGTTCTCCATTCAGGCCCCCTTACTAACAATCTCCCCACTTGGAGACTCGGCGCCTTTCCATGCCTCTTTCGTACCGTCTGCAATTTGTCCGCAGGATGAACTGCAAGAGGGGGAACCAATGAGAGACTCGCTGAGGTGTTTGGTCGGGCACATGTCACTCTCATTTCCCATCACGAAGAAGAATTCACCAGCGGTTCAGCCTGCCACCGCGGATCGACAATAGGGCGTGAAGCCATCCAGCCGTGTTGCGTCCCACTCACAAAAAAGCGACTTGGGAAATGGAGCTCAGGGGCCCTGCACTTCCCAAACCTGCAGAGTTCTAAACGATAACTATCGCCCCAAAATATATTGAGGTCAGGCTACGAAGAGGCGCTGAACGCAAGGCAGAACTGCAGGAAACGGATGTCAACGGGTACATCGGAATGGCCCCGATAGCACATGAAAAGCGCCAGAACGTGGACAATGATGCGGTTGGCCAAAAAGGGCGTATGCGTTTTTTCCTGAATATATTCAGGAAAAAACGCATACGCCCTTTTTGGCCAACCAAGCAACCTGGGAGAGCAAATCAGCACTACAAAGAAATCTCTCGCCCCCCCCCCTCCCGGGGCAAAAGGGCCAGGCGAAAAAAGTCTAAAAACCAGAAAGGCAGGACAGCCCACGGAGTCAAGGGAGCCTTGTTAAGCTGATGGGCGGGATGTCAATGGCCAACAGCCAATCTTCACAAGTGTATCCTCTTTCCCAAACCATGTAAAACACAGAACCACAGAGCATAGGGCACTTCCACACATGGGCGTTGACCTTGGGAAAATGAAAAAATCAACCAGACACAGGGACCCCAAAGTTGAGGGCTGCTGTCTTGACAAGAACCTCCACTCCGGTACACGTTTCATATCCCAGGAAAGAGCCAAGTGGACAAAGACGAGTGGACAAGTGGACAAAGACAAGTGGACAAGTGGACAAGTGGTGCTACGTAGGTCCAATGGAGTGTCACTCAGCCATGAAATCCACGTCATGAGGCTGGTAGCAGCATCCTGAGTGGATTTAGGTACGATCATCCTCAGTGAAATAAGTCCCACAAAAAAAGAAACTTATGATATCACTTATCGAGGGAATGTAAAAATCGCTCCCCATGAACGGAATCCCCAAACAGAACAGAGTCACGCTTTTAGAAAACACACTTATGCCTGCTTCAGGGGAAAGGTGAGGTGCGGTGACGCATAAAACTCGAGTTTGAAATGAGCACAGATACCCTTCCGAAAACCGAATATGGAATGGACACGACCTACTCCTTGCTCAATCAACTGGACTCACCAGACCCTGTTCATCGCACAAGTATCTATCCGACTAGTAAGCATCTTAAAAGCTAAGTCTTGATATCTCTGTGTAAGTGCATCAAGGGTGTGTAAAGCGGCCTAAAACCAGCAGGGAAAATCAGCTCAGACCCATTCTGAGGATACATTTCCAACACAAAGAAGAAACAAGCAGGGCAAAACAGAGAGAAATTCTTCCAAAATGCGTTCAGGGACTGGCATGCAACCAGGATTGACCACATCTACAGCCCCAGCGGCAGAAGACAGAAGGCTGGACACTCTTGGGGCTGAGACGATTGGTGAGGTTGGGAAAGCAAATGCAGACCCTTGAAAGGAATCCTGCGTGCTCCCCATTCCATGGCTCCCAACTCTCCAGGTTCAACGCAATCTTCCGACGGCGAAAGCACTCATTGGAAACCCAGCGGATGCTACACCGTGGGAACGGGAAAGCTTTCTGAAAGTCACCTCAGTTTTCCTCTCCTGGTGCTCGTGTTCTCCATTCAGGCCCCCTTACTAACAATCTCCCCACTTGGAGACTCGGCGCCTTTCCATGCCTCTTTCGTACCGTCTGCAATTTGTCCGCAGGATGAACTGCAAGAGGGGGAACCAATGAGAGACTCGCTGGAGGTGTTTGGTCGGGCACATGTCACTCTCATTTCCCATCACGAAGAAGAATTCACCAGCGGTTCAGCCTGCCAACGCGGATCGACAATAGGGCGTGAAGCCATCCAGCCGTGTTGCGTCCCACTCACAAAAAAGCGACTTGGGAAATGGAGCTCAGGGGCCCTGCACTTCCCAAACCTGCAGAGTTCTAAACGATAACTATCGCCCCAAAATATATTGAGGTCAGGCTACGAAGAGGCGCTGAACGCAAGGCAGAACTGCAGGAAACGGATGTCAACGGGTACATCGGAATGGCCCCGATAGCACATGAAAAGCGCCAGAACGTGGACAATGATGCGGTTGGCCAAAAAGGGCGTATGCGTTTTTTCCTGAATATATTCAGGAAAAAACGCATACGCCCTTTTTGGCCAACCAAGCAACCTGGGAGAGCAAATCAGCACTACAAAGAAATCTCTCGCCCCCCCCCCCCCGGGGGCAAAAGGGCCAGGCGAAAAAAGTCTAAAAACCAGAAAGGCAGGACAGCCCACGGAGTCAAGGGAGCCTTGTTAAGCTGATGGGCGGGATGTCAATGGCCAACAGCCAATCTTCACAAGTGTATCCTCTTTCCCAAACCATGTAAAACACAGAACCACAGAGCATAGGGCACTTCCACACATGGGCGTTGACCTTGGGAAAATGAAAAAATCAACCAGACACAGGGACCCCAAAGTTGAGGGCTGCTGTCTTGACAAGAACCTCCACTCCGGTACACGTTTCATATCCCAGGAAAGAGCCAAGTGGACAAAGACGAGTGGACAAGTGGACAAAGACAAGTGGACAAGTGGACAAGTGGTGCTACGTAGGTCCAATGGAGTGTCACTCAGCCATGAAATCCACGTCATGAGGCTGGTAGCAGCATCCTGAGTGGATTTAGGTACGATCATCCTCAGTGAAATAAGTCCCACAAAAACAGAAACTTAGGATATCACTTATCGAGGGAATGTAAAAATCGCTCCCCATGAACGGAATCCCCAAACAGAACAGAGTCACGCTTTTAGAAAACACACTTATGCCTGCTTCAGGGGAAAGGTGAGGTGCGGTGACGCATAAAACTCGAGTTTGAAATGAGCACAGATACCCTTCCGAAAACCGAATATGGAATGGACACGACCTACTCCTTGCTCAATCAACTGGACTCACCAGACCCTGTTCATCGCACAAGTATCTATCCGACTAGTAAGCATCTTAAAAGCTAAGTCTTGATATCTCTGTGTAAGTGCATCAAGGGTGTGTAAAGCGGCCTAAAACCAGCAGGGAAAATCAGCTCAGACCCATTCTGAGGATACATTTCCAACACAAAGAAGAAACAAGCAGGGCAAAACAGAGAGAAATTCTTCCAAAATGCGTTCAGGGACTGGCATGCAACCAGGATTGACCACATCTACAGCCCCAGCGGCAGAAGACAGAAGGCTGGACACTCTTGGGGCTGAGACGATTGGTGAGGTTGGGAAAGCAAATGCAGACCCTTGAAAGGAATCCTGCGTGCTCCCCATTCCATGGCTCCCAACTCTCCAGGTTCAACGCAATCTTCCGACGGCGAAAGCACTCATTGGAAACCCAGCGGATGCTACACCGTGGGATCGGGAAAGCTTTCTGAAACTCACCTCAGTTTTCCTCTCCTGGTGCTCGTGTTCTCCATTCAGGCCCCCTTACTAACAATCTCCCCACTTGGAGACTCGGCGCCTTTCCATGCCTCTTTCGTACCGTCTGCAATTTGTCCGCAGGATGAACTGCAAGAGGGGGAACCAATGAGAGACTCGCTGGAGGTGTTTGGTCGGGCACATGTCACTCTCATTTCCCATCACGAAGAAGAATTCACCAGCGGTTCAGCCTGCCACCGCGGATCGACAATAGGGCGTGAAGCCATCCAGCCGTGTTGCGTCCCACTCACAAAAAAGCGACTTGGGAAATGGAGCTCAGGGGCCCTGCACTTCCCAAACCTGCAGAGTTCTAAACGATAACTATCGCCCCAAAATATATTGAGGTCAGGCTACGAAGAGGCGCTGAACGCAAGGCAGAACTGCAGGAAACGGATGTCAACGGGTACATCGGAATGGCCCCGATAGCACATGAAAAGCGCCAGAACGTGGACAATGATGCGGTTGGCCAAAAAGGGCGTATGCGTTTTTTCCTGAATATATTCAGGAAAAAACGCATACGCCCTTTTTGGCCAACCAAGCAACCTGGGAGAGCAAATCAGCACTACAAAGAAATCTCTCGCCCCCCCCCCCCCCCGGGGCAAAAGGGCCAGGCGAAAAAAGTCTAAAAACCAGAAAGGCAGGACAGCCCACGGAGTCAAGGGAGCCTTGTTAAGCTGATGGGCGGGATGTCAATGGCCAACAGCCAATCTTCACAAGTGTATCCTCTTTCCCAAACCATGTAAAACACAGAACCACAGAGCATAGGGCACTTCCACACATGGGCGTTGACCTTGGGAAAATGAAAAAATCAACCAGACACAGGGACCCCAAAGTTGAGGGCTGCTGTCTTGACAAGAACCTCCACTCCGGTACACGTTTCATATCCCAGGAAAGAGCCAAGTGGACAAAGACGAGTGGACAAGTGGACAAAGACAAGTGGACAAGTGGACAAGTGGTGCTACGTAGGTCCAATGGAGTGTCACTCAGCCATGAAATCCACGTCATGAGGCTGGTAGCAGCATCCTGAGTGGATTTAGGTACGATCATCCTCAGTGAAATAAGTCCCACAAAAAAAGAAACTTAGGATATCACTTATCGAGGGAATGTAAAAATCGCTCCCCATGAACGGAATCCCCAAACAGAACAGAGTCACGCTTTTAGAAAACACACTTATGCCTGCTTCAGGGGAAAGGTGAGGTGCGGTGACGCATAAAACTCGAGTTTGAAATGAGCACAGATACCCTTCCGAAAACCGAATATGGAATGGACACGACCTACTCCTTGCTCAATCAACTGGACTCACCAGACCCTGTTCATCGCACAAGTATCTATCCGACTAGTAAGCATCTTAAAAGCTAAGTCTTGATATCTCTGTGTAAGTGCATCAAGGGTGTGTAAAGCGGCCTAAAACCAGCAGGGAAAATCAGCTCAGACCCATTCTGAGGATACATTTCCAACACAAAGAAGAAACAAGCAGGGCAAAACAGAGAGAAATTCTTCCAAAATGCGTTCAGGGACTGGCATGCAACCAGGATTGACCACATCTACAGCCCCAGCGGCAGAAGACAGAAGGCTGGACACTCTTGGGGCTGAGACGATTGGTGAGGTTGGGAAAGCAAATGCAGACCCTTGAAAGGAATCCTGCGTGCTCCCCATTCCATGGGTCCCAACTCTCCAGGTTCAACGCAATCTTCCGACAGCGAAAGCACTCATTGGAAACCCAGCGGATGCTACACCGTGGGATCGGGAAAGCTTTCTGAAACTCACCTCAGTTTTCCTCTCCTGGTGCTCGTGTTCTCCATTCAGGCCCCCTTACTAACAATCTCCCCACTTGGAGACTCGGCGCCTTTCCATGCCTCTTTCGTACCGTCTGCAATTTGTCCGCAGGATGAACTGCAAGAGGGGGAACCAATGAGAGACTCGCTGGAGGTGTTTGGTCGGGCACATGTCACTCTCATTTCCCATCACGAAGAAGAATTCACCAGCGGTTCAGCCTGCCACCGCGGATCGACAATAGGGCGTGAAGCCATCCAGCCGTGTTGCGTCCCACTCACAAAAAAGCGACTTGGGAAATGGAGCTCAGGGGCCCTGCACTTCCCAAACCTGCAGAGTTCTAAACGATAACTATCGCCCCAAAATATATTGAGGTCAGGCTACGAAGAGGCGCTGAACGCAAGGCAGAACTGCAGGAAACGGATGTCAACGGGTACATCGGAATGGCCCCGATAGCACATGAAAAGCGCCAGAACGTGGACAATGATGCGGTTGGCCAAAAAGGGCGTATGCGTTTTTTCCTGAATATATTCAGGAAAAAACGCATACGCCCTTTTTGGCCAACCAAGCAACCTGGGAGAGCAAATCAGCACTACAAAGAAATCTCTCGCCCCCCCCCCCGGGGCAAAAGGGCCAGGCGAAAAAAGTCTAAAAACCAGAAAGGCAGGACAGCCCACGGAGTCAAGGGAGCCTTGTTAAGCTGATGGGCGGGATGTCAATGGCCAACAGCCAATCTTCACAAGTGTATCCTCTTTCCCAAACCATGTAAAACACAGAACCACAGAGCATAGGGCACTTCCACACATGGGCGTTGACCTTGGGAAAATGAAAAAATCAACCAGACACAGGGACCCCAAAGTTGAGGGCTGCTGTCTTGACAAGAACCTCCACTCCGGTACACGTTTCATATCCCAGGAAAGAGCCAAGTGGACAAAGACGAGTGGACAAGTGGACAAAGACAAGTGGACAAGTGGACAAGTGGTGCTACGTAGGTCCAATGGAGTGTCACTCAGCCATGAAATCCACGTCATGAGGCTGGTAGCAGCATCCTGAGTGGATTTAGGTACGATCATCCTCAGTGAAATAAGTCCCACAAAAAAAGAAACTTAGGATATCACTTATCGAGGGAATGTAAAAATCGCTCCCCATGAACGGAATCCCCAAACAGAACAGAGTCACGCTTTTAGAAAACACACTTATGCCTGCTTCAGGGGAAAGGTGAGGTGCGGTGACGCATAAAACTCGAGTTTGAAATGAGCACAGATACCCTTCCGAAAACCGAATATGGAATGGACACGACCTACTCCTTGCTCAATCAACTGGACTCACCAGACCCTGTTCATCGCACAAGTATCTATCCGACTAGTAAGCATCTTAAAAGCTAAGTCTTGATATCTCTGTGTAAGTGCATCAAGTGTGTGTAAAGCGGCCTAAAACCAGCAGGGAAAATCAGCTCAGACCCATTCTGAGGATACATTTCCAACACAAAGAAGAAACAAGCAGGGCAAAACAGAGAGAAATTCTTCCAAAATGCGTTCAGGGACTGGCATGCAACCAGGATTGACCACATCTACAGCCCCAGCGGCAGAAGACATAAGGCTGGACACTCTTGGGGCTGAGACGATTGGTGAGGTTGGGAAAGCAAATGCAGACCCTTGAAAGGAATCCTGCGTGCTCCCCATTCCATGGCTCCCAACTCTCCAGGTTCAACGCAATCTTCCGACAGCGAAAGCACTCATTGGAAACCCAGCGGATGCTACACCGTGGGATCGGGAAAGCTTTCTGAAACTCACCTCAGTTTTCCTCTCCTGGTGCTCGTGTTCTCCATTCAGGCCCCCTTACTAACAATCTCCCCACTTGGAGACTCGGCGCCTTTCCATGCCTCTTTCGTACCGTCTGCAATTTGTCCGCAGGATGAACTGCAAGAGGGGGAACCAATGAGAGACTCGCTGGAGGTGTTTGGTCGGGCACATGTCACTCTCATTTCCCATCACGAAGAAGAATTCACCAGCGGTTCAGCCTGCAACCGCGGATCGACAATAGGGCGTGAAGCCATCCAGCCGTGTTGCGTCCCACTCACAAGAAAGCGACTTGGGAAATGGAGCTCAGGGGCCCTGCACTTCCCAAACCTGCAGAGTTCTAAACGATAACTATCGCCCCAAAATATATTGAGGGCAGGCTACGAAGAGGCGCTGAACGCAAGGCAGAACTGCAGGAAACGGATGTCAACGGGTACATCGGAATGGCCCCGATAGCACATGAAAAGCGCCAGAACGTGGACAATGATGCGGTTGGCCAAAAAGGGCGTATGCGTTTTTTCCTGAATATATTCAGGAAAAAAACGCATACGCCCTTTTTGGCCAACCAAGCAACCTGGGAGAGCAAATCAGCACTACAAAGAAATCTCTCGCCCCCCCCCCCGGGGGGCAAAAGGGCCAGGCGAAAAAAGTCTAAAAACCAGAAAGGCAGGACAGCCCACGGAGTCAAGGGAGCCTTGTTAAGCTGATGGGCGGGATGTCAATGGCCAACAGCCAATCTTCACAAGTGTATCCTCTTTCCCAAACCATGTAAAACACAGAACCACAGAGCATAGGGCACTTCCACACATGGGCGTTGACCTTGGGAAAATGAAAAAATCAACCAGACACAGGGACCCCAAAGTTGAGGGCTGCTGTCTTGACAAGAACCTCCACTCCGGTACACGTTTCATATCCCAGGAAAGAGCCAAGTGGACAAAGACGAGTGGACAAGTGGACAAAGACAAGTGGACAAGTGGACAAGTGGTGCTACGTAGGTCCAATGGAGTGTCACTCAGCCATGAAATCCACGTCATGAGGCTGGTAGCAGCATCCTGAGTGGATTTAGGTACGATCATCCTCAGTGAAATAAGTCCCACAAAAAAAGAAACTTATGATATCACTTATCGAGGGAATGTAAAAATCGCTCCCCATGAACGGAATCCCCAAACAGAACAGAGTCACGCTTTTAGAAAACACACTTATGCCTGCTTCAGGGGAAAGGTGAGGTGCGGTGACGCATAAAACTCGAGTTTGAAATGAGCACAGATACCCTTCCGAAAACCGAATATGGAATGGACACGACCTACTCCTTGCTCAATCAACTGGACTCACCAGACCCTGTTCATCGCACAAGTATCTATCCGACTAGTAAGCATCTTAAAAGCTAAGTCTTGATATCTCTGTGTAAGTGCATCAAGTGTGTGTAAAGCGGCCTAAAACCAGCAGGGAAAATCAGCTCAGACCCATTCTGAGGATACATTTCCAACACAAAGAAGAAACAAGCAGGGCAAAACAGAGAGAAATTCTTCCAAAATGCGTTCAGGGACTGGCATGCAACCAGGATTGACCACATCTACAGCCCCAGCGGCAGAAGACATAAGGCTGGACACTCTTGGGGCTGAGACGATTGGTGAGGTTGGGAAAGCAAATGCAGACCCTTGAAAGGAATCCGTCGTGCTCCCCATTCCATGGCTCCCAACTCTCCAGGTTCAACGCAATCTTCCGACAGCGAAAGCACTCATTGGAAACCCAGCGGATGCTACACCGTGGGATCGGGAAAGCTTTCTGAAACTCACCTCAGTTTTCCTCTCCTGGTGCTCGTGTTCTCCATTCAGGCCCCCTTACTAACAATCTCCCCACTTGGAGACTCGGCGCCTTTCCATGCCTCTTTCGTACCGTCTGCAATTTGTCCGCAGGATGAACTGCAAGAGGGGGAACCAATGAGAGACTCGCTGGAGGTGTTTGGTCGGGCACATGTCACTCTCATTTCCCATCACGAAGAAGAATTCACCAGCGGTTCAGCCTGCAACCGCGGATCGACAATAGGGCGTGAAGCCATCCAGCCGTGTTGCGTCCCACTCACAAAAAAGCGACTTGGGAAATGGAGCTCAGGGTCCCTGCACTTCCCAAACCTGCAGAGTTCTAAACGATAACTATCGCCCCAAAATATATTGAGGTCAGGCTACGAGGAGGCGCTGAACGCAAGGCAGAACTGCAGGAAACGGATGTCAACGGGTACATCGGAATGGCCCCGATAGCACATGAAAAGCGCCAGAACGTGGACAATGATGCGGTTGGCCAAAAAGGGCGTATGCGTTTTTTCCTGAATATATTCAGGAAGAAACGCATACGCCCTTTTTGGCCAACCAAGCAACCTGGGAGAGCAAATCAGCACTACAAAGAAATCTCTCGCCCCCCCCCCCCCGGGGCAAAAGGGCCAGGCGAAAAAAGTCTAAAAACCAGAAAGGCAGGACAGCCCACGGAGTCAAGGGAGCCTTGTTAAGCTGATGGGCGGGATGTCAATGGCCAACAGCCAATCTTCACAAGTGTATCCTCTTTCCCAAACCATGTAAAACACAGAACCACAGAGCATAGGGCACTTCCACACATGGGCGTTGACCTTGGGAAAATGAAAAAATCAACCAGACACAGGGACCCCAAAGTTGAGGGCTGCTGTCTTGACAAGAACCTCCACTCCGGTACACGTTTCATATCCCAGGAAAGAGCCAAGTGGACAAAGACGAGTGGACAAGTGGACAAAGACAAGTGGACAAGTGGACAAGTGGTGCTACGTAGGTCCAATGGAGTGTCACTCAGCCATGAAATCCACGTCATGAGGCTGGTAGCAGCATCCTGAGTGGATTTAGGTACGATCATCCTCAGTGAAATAAGTCCCACAAAAAAAGAAACTTATGATATCACTTATCGAGGGAATGTAAAAATCGCTCCCCATGAACGGAATCCCCAAACAGAACAGAGTCACGCTTTTAGAAAACACACTTATGCCTGCTTCAGGGGAAAGGTGAGGTGCGGTGACGCATAAAACTCGAGTTTGAAATGAGCACAGATACCCTTCCGAAAACCGAATATGGAATGGACACGACCTACTCCTTGCTCAATCAACTGGACTCACCAGACCCTGTTCATCGCACAAGTATCTATCCGACTAGTAAGCATCTTAAAAGCTAAGTCTTGATATCTCTGTGTAAGTGCATCAAGTGTGTGTAAAGCGGCCTAAAACCAGCAGGGAAAATCAGCTCAGACCCATTCTGAGGATACATTTCCAACACAAAGAAGAAACAAGCAGGGCAAAACAGAGAGAAATTCTTCCAAAATGCGTTCAGGGACTGGCATGCAACCAGGATTGACCACATCTACAGCCCCAGCGGCAGAAGACATAAGGCTGGACACTCTTGGGGCTGAGACGATTGGTGAGGTTGGGAAAGCAAATGCAGACCCTTGAAAGGAATCCTGCGTGCTCCCCATTCCATGGCTCCCAACTCTCCAGGTTCAACGCAATCTTCCGACAGCGAAAGCACTCATTGGAAACCCAGCGGATGCTACACCGTGGGATCGGGAAAGCTTTCTGAAACTCACCTCAGTTTTCCTCTCCTGGTGCTCGTGTTCTCCATTCAGGCCCCCTTACTAACAATCTCCCCACTTGGAGACTCGGCGCCTTTCCATGCCTCTTTCGTACCGTCTGCAATTTGTCCGCAGGATGAACTGCAAGAGGGGGAACCAATGAGAGACTCGCTGGAGGTGTTTGGTCGGGCACATGTCACTCTCATTTCCCATCACGAAGAAGAATTCACCAGCGGTTCAGCCTGCCACCGCGGATCGACAATAGGGCGTGAAGCCATCCAGCCGTGTTGCGTCCCACTCACAAAAAAGCGACTTGGGAAATGGAGCTCAGGGGCCCTGCACTTCCCAAACCTGCAGAGTTCTAAACGATAACTATCGCCCCAAAATATATTGAGGTCAGGCTACGAAGAGGCGCTGAACGCAAGGCAGAACTGCAGGAAACGGATGTCAACGGGTACATCGGAATGGCCCCGATAGCACATGAAAAGCGCCAGAACGTGGACAATGATGCGGTTGGCCAAAAAGGGCGTATGCGTTTTTTCCTGAATATATTCAGGAAAAAACGCATACGCCCTTTTTGGCCAACCAAGCAACCTGGGAGAGCAAATCAGCACTACAAAGAAATCTCTCGCCCCCCCCCCTCCCGGGGCAAAAGGGCCAGGCGAAAAAAGTCTAAAAACCAGAAAGGCAGGACAGCCCACGGAGTCAAGGGAGCCTTGTTAAGCTGATGGGCGGGATGTCAATGGCCAACAGCCAATCTTCACAAGTGTATCCTCTTTCCCAAACCATGTAAAACACAGAACCACAGAGCATAGGGCACTTCCACACATGGGCGTTGACCTTGGGAAAATGAAAAAATCAACCAGACACAGGGACCCCAAAGTTGAGGGCTGCTGTCTTGACAAGAACCTCCACTCCGGTACACGTTTCATATCCCAGGAAAGAGCCAAGTGGACAAAGACGAGTGGACAAGTGGACAAAGACAAGTGGACAAGTGGACAAGTGGTGCTACGTAGGTCCAATGGAGTGTCACTCAGCCATGAAATCCACGTCATGAGGCTGGTAGCAGCATCCTGAGTGGATTTAGGTACGATCATCCTCAGTGAAATAAGTCCCACAAAAAAAGAAACTTATGATATCACTTATCGAGGGAATGTAAAAATCGCTCCCCATGAACGGAATCCCCAAACAGAACAGAGTCACGCTTTTAGAAAACACACTTATGCCTGCTTCAGGGGAAAGGTGAGGTGCGGTGACGCATAAAACTCGAGTTTGAAATGAGCACAGATACCCTTCCGAAAACCGAATATGGAATGGACACGACCTACTCCTTGCTCAATCAACTGGACTCACCAGACCCTGTTCATCGCACAAGTATCTATCCGACTAGTAAGCATCTTAAAAGCTAAGTCTTGATATCTCTGTGTAAGTGCATCAAGTGTGTGTAAAGCGGCCTAAAACCAGCAGGGAAAATCAGCTCAGACCCATTCTGAGGATACATTTCCAACACAAAGAAGAAACAAGCAGGGCAAAACAGAGAGAAATTCTTCCAAAATGCGTTCAGGGACTGGCATGCAACCAGGATTGACCACATCTACAGCCCCAGCGGCAGAAGACAGAAGGCTGGACACTCTTGGGGCTGAGACGATTGGTGAGGTTGGGAAAGCAAATGCAGACCCTTGAAAGGAATCCTGCGTGCTCCCCATTCCATGGGTCCCAACTCTCCAGGTTCAACGCAATCTTCCGACAGCGAAAGCACTCATTGGAAACCCAGCGGATGCTACACCGTGGGATCGGGAAAGCTTTCTGAAACTCACCTCAGTTTTCCTCTCCTGGTGCTCGTGTTCTCCATTCAGGCCCCCTTACTAACAATCTCCCCACTTGGAGACTCGGCGCCTTTCCATGCCTCTTTCGTACCGTCTGCAATTTGTCCGCAGGATGAACTGCAAGAGGGGGAACCAATGAGAGACTCGCTGGAGGTGTTTGGTCGGGCACATGTCACTCTAATTTCCCATCACGAAGAAGAATTCACCAGCGGTTCAGCCTGCCACCGCGGATCGACAATAGGGCGTGAAGCCATCCAGCAGTGTTGCGTCCCACTCACAAAAAAGCGACTTGGGAAATGGAGCTCAGGGGCCCTGCACTTCCCAAACCTGCAGAGTTCTAAACGATAACTATCGCCCCAAAATATATTGAGGTCAGGCTACGAAGAGGCGCTGAACGCAAGGCAGAACTGCAGGAAACGGATGTCAACGGGTACATCGGAATGGCCCCGATAGCACATGAAAAGCGCCAGAACGTGGACAATGATGCGGTTGGCCAAAAAGGGCGTATGCGTTTTTTCCTGAATATATTCAGGAAAAAACGCATACGCCCTTTTTGGCCAACCAAGCAACCTGGGAGAGCAAATCAGCACTACAAAGAAATCTCTCGCCCCCCCCCCCCCGGGGCAAAAGGGCCAGGCGAAAAAAGTCTAAAAACCAGAAAGGCAGGACAGCCCACGGAGTCAAGGGAGCCTTGTTAAGCTGATGGGCGGGATGTCAATGGCCAACAGCCAATCTTCACAAGTGTATCCTCTTTCCCAAACCATGTAAAACACAGAACCACAGAGCATAGGGCACTTCCACACATGGGCGTTGACCTTGGGAAAATGAAAAAATCAACCAGACACAGGGACCCCAAAGTTGAGGGCTGCTGTCTTGACAAGAACCTCCACTCCGGTACACGTTTCATATCCCAGGAAAGAGCCAAGTGGACAAAGACGAGTGGACAAATGGACAAAGACAAGTGGACAAGTGGACAAGTGGTGCTACGTAGGTCCAATGGAGTGTCACTCAGCCATGAAATCCACGTCATGAGGCTGGTAGCAGCATCCTGAGTGGATTTAGGTACGATCATCCTCAGTGAAATAAGTCCCACAAAAAAAGAAACTTAGGATATCACTTATCGAGGGAATGTAAAAATCGCTCCCCATGAACGGAATCCCCAAACAGAACAGAGTCACGCTTTTAGAAAACACACTTATGCCTGCTTCAGGGGAAAGGTGAGGTGCGGTGACGCATAAAACTCGAGTTTGAAATGAGCACAGATACCCTTCCGAAAACCGAATATGGAATGGACACGACCTACTCCTTGCTCAATCAACTGGACTCACCAGACCCTGTTCATCGCACAAGTATCTATCCGACTAGTAAGCATCTTAAAAGCTAAGTCTTGATATCTCTGTGTAAGTGCATCAAGTGTGTGTAAAGCGGCCTAAAACCAGCAGGGAAAATCAGCTCAGACCCATTCTGAGGATACATTTCCAACACAAAGAAGAAACAAGCAGGGCAAAACAGAGAGAAATTCTTCCAAAATGCGTTCAGGGACTGGCATGCAACCAGGATTAACCACATCTACAGCCCCAGCGACAGAAGACAGAAGGCTGGACACTCTTGGGGCTGAGACGATTGGTGAGGTTGGGAAAGCAAATGCAGACCCTTGAAAGGAATCCTGCGTGCTCCCCATTCCATGGGTCCCAACTCTCCAGGTTCAACGCAATCTTCCGACAGCGAAAGCACTCATTGGAAACCCAGCGGATGCTACACCGTGGGATCGGGAAAGCTTTCTGAAACTCACCTCAGTTTTCCTCTCCTGGTGCTCGTGTTCTCCATTCAGGCCCCCTTACTAACAATCTCCCCACTTGGAGACTCGGCACCTTTCCATGCCTCTTTCGTACCGTCTGCAATTTGTCCGCAGGATGAACTGCAAGAGGGGGAACCAATGAGAGACTCGCTGGAGGTGTTTGGTCGGGCACATGTCACTCTCATTTCCCATCACGAAGAAGAATTCACCAGCGGTTCAGCCTGCAACCGCGGATCGACAATAGGGCGTGAAGCCATCCAGCCATGTTGCGTCCCACTCACAAAAAAGCGACTTGGGAAATGGAGCTCAGGGGCCCTGCACTTCCCAAACCTGCAGAGTTCTAAACGATAACTATCGCCCCAAAATATATTGAGGTCAGGCTACGAAGAGGCGCTGAACGCAAGGCAGAACTGCAGGAAACGGATGTCAACGGGTACATCGGAATGGCCCCGATAGCACATGAAAAGCGCCAGAACGTGGACAATGATGCGGTTGGCCAAAAAGGGCGTATGCGTTTTTTCCTGAATATATTCAGGAAAAAACGCATACGCCCTTTTTGGCCAACCAAGCAACCTGGGAGAGCAAATCAGCACTACAAAGAAATCTCTCGCCCCCCCCCCCCCGGGGCAAAAGGGCCAGGCGAAAAAAGTCTAAAAACCAGAAAGGCAGGACAGCCCACGGAGTCAAGGGAGCCTTGTTAAGCTGATGGGCGGGATGTCAATGGCCAACAGCCAATCTTCACAAGTGTATCCTCTTTCCCAAACCATGTAAAACACAGAACCACAGAGCATAGGGCACTTCCACACATGGGCGTTGACCTTGGGAAAATGAAAAAATCAACCAGACACAGGGACCCCAAAGTTGAGGGCTGCTGTCTTGACAAGAACCTCCACTCCGGTACACGTTTCATATCCCAGGAAAGAGCCAAGTGGACAAAGACGAGTGGACAAGTGGACAAAGACAAGTGGACAAGTGGACAAGTGGTGCTACGTAGGTCCAATGGAGTGTCACTCAGCCATGAAATCCACGTCATGAGGCTGGTAGCAGCATCCTGAGTGGATTTAGGTACGATCATCCTCAGTGAAATAAGTCCCACAAAAAAAGAAACTTATGATATCACTTATCGAGGGAATGTAAAAATCGCTCCCCATGAACGGAATCCCCAAACAGAACAGAGTCACGCTTTTAGAAAACACACTTATGCCTGCTTCAGGGGAAAGGTGAGGTGCGGTGACGCATAAAACTCGAGTTTGAAATGAGCACAGATACCCTTCCGAAAACCGAATATGGAATGGACACGACCTACTCCTTGCTCAATCAACTGGACTCACCAGACCCTGTTCATCGCACAAGTATCTATCCGACTAGTAAGCATCTTAAAAGCTAAGTCTTGATATCTCTGTGTAAGTGCATCAAGTGTGTGTAAAGCGGCCTAAAACCAGCAGGGAAAATCAGCTCAGACCCATTCTGAGGATACATTTCCAACACAAAGAAGAAACAAGCAGGGCAAAACAGAGAGAAATTCTTCCAAAATGCGTTCAGGGACTGGCATGCAACCAGGATTGACCACATCTACAGCCCCAGCGGCAGAAGACATAAGGCTGGACACTCTTGGGGCTGAGACGATTGGTGAGGTTGGGAAAGCAAATGCAGACCCTTGAAAGGAATCCTGCGTGCTCCCCATTCCATGGCTCCCAACTCTCCAGGTTCAACGCAATCTTCCGACAGCGAAAGCACTCATTGGAAACCCAGCGGATGCTACACCGTGGGATCGGGAAAGCTTTCTGAAACTCACCTCAGTTTTCCTCTCCTGGTGCTCGTGTTCTCCATTCAGGCCCCCTTACTAACAATCTCCCCACTTGGAGACTCGGCGCCTTTCCATGCCTCTTTCGTACCGTCTGCAATTTGTCCGCAGGATGAACTGCAAGAGGGGGAACCAATGAGAGACTCGCTGGAGGTGTTTGGTCGGGCACATGTCACTCTCATTTCCCATCACGAAGAAGAATTCACCAGCGGTTCAGCCTGCAACCGCGGATCGACAATAGGGCGTGAAGCCATCCAGCCGTGTTGCGTCCCACTCACAAGAAAGCGACTTGGGAAATGGAGCTCAGGGGCCCTGCACTTCCCAAACCTGCAGAGTTCTAAACGATAACTATCGCCCCAAAATATATTGAGGGCAGGCTACGAAGAGGCGCTGAACGCAAGGCAGAACTGCAGGAAACGGATGTCAACGGGTACATCGGAATGGCCCCGATAGCACATGAAAAGCGCCAGAACGTGGACAATGATGCGGTTGGCCAAAAAGGGCGTATGCGTTTTTTCCTGAATATATTCAGGAAAAAAACGCATACGCCCTTTTTGGCCAACCAAGCAACCTGGGAGAGCAAATCAGCACTACAAAGAAATCTCTCGCCCCCCCCCCCCGGGGGCAAAAGGGCCAGGCGAAAAAAGTCTAAAAACCAGAAAGGCAGGACAGCCCACGGAGTCAAGGGAGCCTTGTTAAGCTGATGGGCGGGATGTCAATGGCCAACAGCCAATCTTCACAAGTGTATCCTCTTTCCCAAACCATGTAAAACACAGAACCACAGAGCATAGGGCACTTCCACACATGGGCGTTGACCTTGGGAAAATGAAAAAATCAACCAGACACAGGGACCCCAAAGTTGAGGGCTGCTGTCTTGACAAGAACCTCCACTCCGGTACACGTTTCATATCCCAGGAAAGAGCCAAGTGGACAAAGACGAGTGGACAAGTGGACAAAGACAAGTGGACAAGTGGACAAGTGGTGCTACGTAGGTCCAATGGAGTGTCACTCAGCCATGAAATCCACGTCATGAGGCTGGTAGCAGCATCCTGAGTGGATTTAGGTACGATCATCCTCAGTGAAATAAGTCCCACAAAAAAAGAAACTTATGATATCACTTATCGAGGGAATGTAAAAATCGCTCCCCATGAACGGAATCCCCAAACAGAACAGAGTCACGCTTTTAGAAAACACACTTATGCCTGCTTCAGGGGAAAGGTGAGGTGCGGTGACGCATAAAACTCGAGTTTGAAATGAGCACAGATACCCTTCCGAAAACCGAATATGGAATGGACACGACCTACTCCTTGCTCAATCAACTGGACTCACCAGACCCTGTTCATCGCACAAGTATCTATCCGACTAGTAAGCATCTTAAAAGCTAAGTCTTGATATCTCTGTGTAAGTGCATCAAGTGTGTGTAAAGCGGCCTAAAACCAGCAGGGAAAATCAGCTCAGACCCATTCTGAGGATACATTTCCAACACAAAGAAGAAACAAGCAGGGCAAAACAGAGAGAAATTCTTCCAAAATGCGTTCAGGGACTGGCATGCAACCAGGATTGACCACATCTACAGCCCCAGCGGCAGAAGACATAAGGCTGGACACTCTTGGGGCTGAGACGATTGGTGAGGTTGGGAAAGCAAATGCAGACCCTTGAAAGGAATCCTGCGTGCTCCCCATTCCATGGCTCCCAACTCTCCAGGTTCAACGCAATCTTCCGACAGCGAAAGCACTCATTGGAAACCCAGCGGATGCTACACCGTGGGATCGGGAAAGCTTTCTGAAACTCACCTCAGTTTTCCTCTCCTGGTGCTCGTGTTCTCCATTCAGGCCCCCTTACTAACAATCTCCCCACTTGGAGACTCGGCGCCTTTCCATGCCTCTTTCGTACCGTCTGCAATTTGTCCGCAGGATGAACTGCAAGAGGGGGAACCAATGAGAGACTCGCTGGAGGTGTTTGGTCGGGCACATGTCACTCTCATTTCCCATCACGAAGAAGAATTCACCAGCGGTTCAGCCTGCAACCGCGGATCGACAATAGGGCGTGAAGCCATCCAGCCGTGTTGCGTCCCACTCACAAAAAAGCGACTTGGGAAATGGAGCTCAGGGGCCCTGCACTTCCCAAACCTGCAGAGTTCTAAACGATAACTATCGCCCCAAAATATATTGAGGTCAGGCTACGAAGAGGCGCTGAACGCAAGGCAGAACTGCAGGAAACGGATGTCAACGGGTACATCGGAATGGCCCCGATAGCACATGAAAAGCGCCAGAACGTGGACAATGATGCGGTTGGCCAAAAAGGGCGTATGCGTTTTTTCCTGAATATATTCAGGAAAAAACGCATACGCCCTTTTTGGCCAACCAAGCAACCTGGGAGAGCAAATCAGCACTACAAAGAAATCTCTCGCACCCCCCCCCCGGGGCAAAAGGGCCAGGCGAAAAAAGTCTAAAAACCAGAAAGGCAGGACAGCCCACGGAGTCAAGGGAGCCTTGTTAAGCTGATGGGCGGGATGTCAATGGCCAACAGCCAATCTTCACAAGTGTATCCTCTTTCCCAAACCATGTAAAACACAGAACCACAGAGCATAGGGCACTTCCACACATGGGCGTTGACCTTGGGAAAATGAAAAAATCAACCAGACACAGGGACCCCAAAGTTGAGGGCTGCTGTCTTGACAAGAACCTCCACTCCGGTACACGTTTCATATCCCAGGAAAGAGCCAAGTGGACAAAGACGAGTGGACAAGTGGACAAAGACAAGTGGACAAGTGGACAAGTGGTGCTACGTAGGTCCAATGGAGTGTCACTCAGCCATGAAATCCACGTCATGAGGCTGGTAGCAGCATCCTGAGTGGATTTAGGTACGATCATCCTCAGTGAAATAAGTCCCACAAAAAAAGAAACTTATGATATCACTTATCGAGGGAATGTAAAAATCGCTCCCCATGAACGGAATCCCCAAACAGAACAGAGTCACGCTTTTAGAAAACACACTTATGCCTGCTTCAGGGGAAAGGTGAGGTGCGGTGACGCATAAAACTCGAGTTTGAAATGAGCACAGATACCCTTCCGAAAACCGAATATGGAATGGACACGACCTACTCCTTGCTCAATCAACTGGACTCACCAGACCCTGTTCATCGCACAAGTATCTATCCGACTAGTAAGCATCTTAAAAGCTAAGTCTTGATATCTCTGTGTAAGTGCATCAAGTGTGTGTAAAGCGGCCTAAAACCAGCAGGGAAAATCAGCTCAGACCCATTCTGAGGATACATTTCCAACACAAAGAAGAAACAAGCAGGGCAAAACAGAGAGAAATTCTTCCAAAATGCGTTCAGGGACTGGCATGCAACCAGGATTGACCACATCTACAGCCCCAGCGGCAGAAGACATAAGGCTGGACACTCTTGGGGCTGAGACGATTGGTGAGGTTGGGAAAGCAAATGCAGACCCTTGAAAGGAATCCTGCGTGCTCCCCATTCCATGGCTCCCAACTCTCCAGGTTCAACGCAATCTTCCGACAGCGAAAGCACTCATTGGAAACCCAGCGGATGCTACACCGTGGGATCGGGAAAGCTTTCTGAAACTCACCTCAGTTTTCCTCTCCTGGTGCTCGTGTTCTCCATTCAGGCCCCCTTACTAACAATCTCCCCACTTGGAGACTCGGCGCCTTTCCATGCCTCTTTCGTACCGTCTGCAATTTGTCCGCAGGATGAACTGCAAGAGGGGGAACCAATGAGAGACTCGCTGGAGGTGTTTGGTCGGGCACATGTCACTCTCATTTCCCATCACGAAGAAGAATTCACCAGCGGTTCAGCCTGCAACCGCGGATCGACAATAGGGCGTGAAGCCATCCAGCCGTGTTGCGTCCCACTCACAAAAAAGCGACTTGGGAAATGGAGCTCAGGGGCCCTGCACTTCCCAAACCTGCAGAGTTCTAAACGATAACTATCGCCCCAAAATATATTGAGGTCAGGCTACGAAGAGGCGCTGAACGCAAGGCAGAACTGCAGGAAACGGATGTCAACGGGTACATCGGAATGGCCCCGATAGCACATGAAAAGCGCCAGAACGTGGACAATGATGCGGTTGGCCAAAAAGGGCGTATGCGTTTTTTCCTGAATATATTCAGGAAAAAACGCATACGCCCTTTTTGGCCAACCAAGCAACCTGGGAGAGCAAATCAGCACTACAAAGAAATCTCTCGCCCCCCCCCCCGGGGCAAAAGGGCCAGGCGAAAAAAGTCTAAAAACCAGAAAGGCAGGACAGCCCACGGAGTCAAGGGAGCCTTGTTAAGCTGATGGGCGGGATGTCAATGGCCAACAGCCAATCTTCACAAGTGTATCCTCTTTCCCAAACCATGTAAAACACAGAACCACAGAGCATAGGGCACTTCCACACATGGGCGTTGACCTTGGGAAAATGAAAAAATCAACCAGACACAGGGACCCCAAAGTTGAGGGCTGCTGTCTTGACAAGAACCTCCACTCCGGTACACGTTTCATATCCCAGGAAAGAGCCAAGTGGACAAAGACGAGTGGACAAGTGGACAAAGACAAGTGGACAAGTGGACAAGTGGTGCTACGTAGGTCCAATGGAGTGTCACTCAGCCATGAAATCCACGTCATGAGGCTGGTAGCAGCATCCTGAGTGGATTTAGGTACGATCATCCTCAGTGAAATAAGTCCCACAAAAAAAGAAACTTATGATATCACTTATCGAGGGAATGTAAAAATCGCTCCCCATGAACGGAATCCCCAAACAGAACAGAGTCACGCTTTTAGAAAACACACTTATGCCTGCTTCAGGGGAAAGGTGAGGTGCGGTGACGCATAAAACTCGAGTTTGAAATGAGCACAGATACCCTTCCGAAAACCGAATATGGAATGGACACGACCTACTCCTTGCTCAATCAACTGGACTCACCAGACCCTGTTCATCGCACAAGTATCTATCCGACTAGTAAGCATCTTAAAAGCTAAGTCTTGATATCTCTGTGTAAGTGCATCAAGTGTGTGTAAAGCGGCCTAAAACCAGCAGGGAAAATCAGCTCAGACCCATTCTGAGGATACATTTCCAACACAAAGAAGAAACAAGCAGGGCAAAACAGAGAGAAATTCTTCCAAAATGCGTTCAGGGACTGGCATGCAACCAGGATTGACCACATCTACAGCCCCAGCGGCAGAAGACATAAGGCTGGACACTCTTGGGGCTGAGACGATTGGTGAGGTTGGGAAAGCAAATGCAGACCCTTGAAAGGAATCCTGCGTGCTCCCCATTCCATGGCTCCCAACTCTCCAGGTTCAACGCAATCTTCCGACAGCGAAAGCACTCATTGGAAACCCAGCGGATGCTACACCGTGGGATCGGGAAAGCTTTCTGAAACTCACCTCAGTTTTCCTCTCCTGGTGCTCGTGTTCTCCATTCAGGCCCCCTTACTAACAATCTCCCCACTTGGAGACTCGGCGCCTTTCCATGCCTCTTTCGTACCGTCTGCAATTTGTCCGCAGGATGAACTGCAAGAGGGGGAACCAATGAGAGACTCGCTGGAGGTGTTTGGTCGGGCACATGTCACTCTCATTTCCCATCACGAAGAAGAATTCACCAGCGGTTCAGCCTGCAACCGCGGATCGACAATAGGGCGTGAAGCCATCCAGCCGTGTTGCGTCCCACTCACAAAAAAGCGACTTGGGAAATGGAGCTCAGGGGCCCTGCACTTCCCAAACCTGCAGAGTTCTAAACGATAACTATCGCCCCAAAATATATTGAGGTCAGGCTACGAAGAGGCGCTGAACGCAAGGCAGAACTGCAGGAAACGGATGTCAACGGGTACATCGGAATGGCCCCGATAGCACATGAAAAGCGCCAGAACGTGGACAATGATGCGGTTGGCCAAAAAGGGCGTATGCGTTTTTTCCTGAATATATTCAGGAAAAAACGCATACGCCCTTTTTGGCCAACCAAGCAACCTGGGAGAGCAAATCAGCACTACAAAGAAATCTCTCGCCCCCCCCCCGGGGCAAAAGGGCCAGGCGAAAAAAGTCTAAAAACCAGAAAGGCAGGACAGCCCACGGAGTCAAGGGAGCCTTGTTAAGCTGATGGGCGGGATGTCAATGGCCAACAGCCAATCTTCACAAGTGTATCCTCTTTCCCAAACCATGTAAAACACAGAACCACAGAGCATAGGGCACTTCCACACATGGGCGTTGACCTTGGGAAAATGAAAAAATCAACCAGACACAGGGACCCCAAAGTTGAGGGCTGCTGTCTTGACAAGAACCTCCACTCCGGTACACGTTTCATATCCCAGGAAAGAGCCAAGTGGACAAAGACGAGTGGACAAGTGGACAAAGACAAGTGGACAAGTGGACAAGTGGTGCTACGTAGGTCCAATGGAGTGTCACTCAGCCATGAAATCCACGTCATGAGGCTGGTAGCAGCATCCTGAGTGGATTTAGGTACGATCATCCTCAGTGAAATAAGTCCCACAAAAAAAGAAACTTATGATATCACTTATCGAGGGAATGTAAAAATCGCTCCCCATGAACGGAATCCCCAAACAGAACAGAGTCACGCTTTTAGAAAACACACTTATGCCTGCTTCAGGGGAAAGGTGAGGTGCGGTGACGCATAAAACTCGAGTTTGAAATGAGCACAGATACCCTTCCGAAAACCGAATATGGAATGGACACGACCTACTCCTTGCTCAATCAACTGGACTCACCAGACCCTGTTCATCGCACAAGTATCTATCCGACTAGTAAGCATCTTAAAAGCTAAGTCTTGATATCTCTGTGTAAGTGCATCAAGTGTGTGTAAAGCGGCCTAAAACCAGCAGGGAAAATCAGCTCAGACCCATTCTGAGGATACATTTCCAACACAAAGAAGAAACAAGCAGGGCAAAACAGAGAGAAATTCTTCCAAAATGCGTTCAGGGACTGGCATGCAACCAGGATTGACCACATCTACAGCCCCAGCGGCAGAAGACATAAGGCTGGACACTCTTGGGGCTGAGACGATTGGTGAGGTTGGGAAAGCAAATGCAGACCCTTGAAAGGAATCCTGCGTGCTCCCCATTCCATGGCTCCCAACTCTCCAGGTTCAACGCAATCTTCCGACAGCGAAAGCACTCATTGGAAACCCAGCGGATGCTACACCGTGGGATCGGGAAAGCTTTCTGAAACTCACCTCAGTTTTCCTCTCCTGGTGCTCGTGTTCTCCATTCAGGCCCCCTTACTAACAATCTCCCCACTTGGAGACTCGGCGCCTTTCCATGCCTCTTTCGTACCGTCTGCAATTTGTCCGCAGGATGAACTGCAAGAGGGGGAACCAATGAGAGACTCGCTGGAGGTGTTTGGTCGGGCACATGTCACTCTCATTTCCCATCACGAAGAAGAATTCACCAGCGGTTCAGCCTGCAACCGCGGATCGACAATAGGGCGTGAAGCCATCCAGCCGTGTTGCGTCCCACTCACAAAAAAGCGACTTGGGAAATGGAGCTCAGGGGCCCTGCACTTCCCAAACCTGCAGAGTTCTAAACGATAACTATCGCCCCAAAATATATTGAGCGCAGGCTACGAAGAGGCGCTGAACGCAAGGCAGAACTGCAGGAAACGGATGTCAACGGGTACATCGGAATGGCCCCGATAGCACATGAAAAGCGCCAGAACGTGGACAATGATGCGGTTGGCCAAAAAGGGCGTATGCGTTTTTTCCTGAATATATTCAGGAAAAAACGCATACGCCCTTTTTGGCCAACCAAGCAACCTGGGAGAGCAAATCAGCACTACAAAGAAATCTCTCGCCCCCCCCCCGGGGCAAAAGGGCCAGGCGAAAAAAGTCTAAAAACCAGAAAGGCAGGACAGCCCACGGAGTCAAGGGAGCCTTGTTAAGCTGATGGGCGGGATGTCAATGGCCAACAGCCAATCTTCACAAGTGTATCCTCTTTCCCAAACCATGTAAAACACAGAACCACAGAGCATAGGGCACTTCCACACATGGGCGTTGACCTTGGGAAAATGAAAAAATCAACCAGACACAGGGACCCCAAAGTTGAGGGCTGCTGTCTTGACAAGAACCTCCACTCCGGTACACGTTTCATATCCCAGGAAAGAGCCAAGTGGACAAAGACGAGTGGACAAGTGGACAAAGACAAGTGGACAAGTGGACAAGTGGTGCTACGTAGGTCCAATGGAGTGTCACTCAGCCATGAAATCCACGTCATGAGGCTGGTAGCAGCATCCTGAGTGGATTTAGGTACGATCATCCTCAGTGAAATAAGTCCCACAAAAAAAGAAACTTATGATATCACTTATCGAGGGAATGTAAAAATCGCTCCCCATGAACGGAATCCCCAAACAGAACAGAGTCACGCTTTTAGAAAACACACTTATGCCTGCTTCAGGGGAAAGGTGAGGTGCGGTGACACATAAAACTCGAGTTTGAAATGAGCACAGATACCCTTCCGAAAACCGAATATGGAATGGACACGACCTACTCCTTGCTCAATCAACTGGACTCACCAGACCCTGTTCATCGCACAAGTATCTATCCGACTAGTAAGCATCTTAAAAGCTAAGTCTTGATATCTCTGTGTAAGTGCATCAAGTGTGTGTAAAGCGGCCTAAAACCAGCAGGGAAAATCAGCTCAGACCCATTCTGAGGATACATTTCCAACACAAAGAAGAAACAAGCAGGGCAAAACAGAGAGAAATTCTTCCAAAATGCGTTCAGGGACTGGCATGCAACCAGGATTGACCACATCTACAGCCCCAGCGGCAGAAGACATAAGGCTGGACACTCTTGGGGCTGAGACGATTGGTGAGGTTGGGAAAGCAAATGCAGACCCTTGAAAGGAATCCTGCGTGCTCCCCATTCCATGGCTCCCAACTCTCCAGGTTCAACGCAATCTTCCGACAGCGAAAGCACTCATTGGAAACCCAGCGGATGCTACACCGTGGGATCGGGAAAGCTTTCTGAAACTCACCTCAGTTTTCCTCTCCTGGTGCTCGTGTTCTCCATTCAGGCCCCCTTACTAACAATCTCCCCACTTGGAGACTCGGCGCCTTTCCATGCCTCTTTCGTACCGTCTGCAATTTGTCCGCAGGATGAACTGCAAGAGGGGGAACCAATGAGAGACTCGCTGGAGGTGTTTGGTCGGGCACATGTCACTCTCATTTCCCATCACGAAGAAGAATTCACCAGCGGTTCAGCCTGCAACCGCGGATCGACAATAGGGCGTGAAGCCATCCAGCCGTGTTGCGTCCCACTCACAAAAAAGCGACTTGGGAAATGGAGCTCAGGGGCCCTGCACTTCCCAAACCTGCAGAGTTCTAAACGATAACTATCGCCCCAAAATATATTGAGGTCAGGCTACGAAGAGGCGCTGAACGCAAGGCAGAACTGCAGGAAACGGATGTCAACGGGTACATCGGAATGGCCCCGATAGCACATGAAAAGCGCCAGAACGTGGACAATGATGCGGTTGGCCAAAAAGGGCGTATGCGTTTTTTCCTGAATATATTCAGGAAAAAACGCATACGCCCTTTTTGGCCAACCAAGCAACCTGGGAGAGCAAATCAGCACTACAAAGAAATCTCTCGTCCCGCCCCCCCGGGGCAAAAGGGCCAGGCGAAAAAAGTCTAAAAACCAGAAAGGCAGGACAGCCCACGGAGTCAAGGGAGCCTTGTTAAGCTGATGGGCGGGATGTCAATGGCCAACAGCCAATCTTCACAAGTGTATCCTCTTTCCCAAACCATGTAAAACACAGAACCACAGAGCATAGGGCACTTCCACACATGGGCGTTGACCTTGGGAAAATGAAAAAATCAACCAGACACAGGGACCCCAAAGTTGAGGGCTGCTGTCTTGACAAGAACCTCCACTCCGGTACACGTTTCATATCCCAGGAAAGAGCCAAGTGGACAAAGACGAGTGGACAAGTGGACAAAGACAAGTGGACAAGTGGACAAGTGGTGCTACGTAGGTCCAATGGAGTGTCACTCAGCCATGAAATCCACGTCATGAGGCTGGTAGCAGCATCCTGAGTGGATTTAGGTACGATCATCCTCAGTGAAATAAGTCCCACAAAAAAAGAAACTTATGATATCACTTATCGAGGGAATGTAAAAATCGCTCCCCATGAACGGAATCCCCAAACAGAACAGAGTCACGCTTTTAGAAAACACACTTATGCCTGCTTCAGGGGAAAGGTGAGGTGCGGTGACGCATAAAACTCGAGTTTGAAATGAGCACAGATACCCTTCCGAAAACCGAATATGGAATGGACACGACCTACTCCTTGCTCAATCAACTGGACTCACCAGACCCTGTTCATCGCACAAGTATCTATCCGACTAGTAAGCATCTTAAAAGCTAAGTCTTGATATCTCTGTGTAAGTGCATCAAGTGTGTGTAAAGCGGCCTAAAACCAGCAGGGAAAATCAGCTCAGACCCATTCTGAGGATACATTTCCAACACAAAGAAGAAACAAGCAGGGCAAAACAGAGAGAAATTCTTCCAAAATGCGTTCAGGGACTGGCATGCAACCAGGATTGACCACATCTACAGCCCCAGCGGCAGAAGACATAAGGCTGGACACTCTTGGGGCTGAGACGATTGGTGAGGTTGGGAAAGCAAATGCAGACCCTTGAAAGGAATCCTGCGTGCTCCCCATTCCATGGCTCCCAACTCTCCAGGTTCAACGCAATCTTCCGACAGCGAAAGCACTCATTGGAAACCCAGCGGATGCTACACAGTGGGATCGGGAAAGCTTTCTGAAACTCACCTCAGTTTTCCTCTCCTGGTGCTCGTGTTCTCCATTCAGGCCCCCTTACTAACAATCTCCCCACTTGGAGACTCGGCACCTTTCCATGCCTCTTTCGTACCGTCTGCAATTTGTCCGCAGGATGAACTGCAAGAGGGGGAACCAATGAGAGACTCGCTGGAGGTGTTTGGTCGGGCACATGTCACTCTCATTTCCCATCACGAAGAAGAATTCACCAGCGGTTCAGCCTGCAACCGCGGATCGACAATAGGGCGTGAAGCCATCCAGCCGTGTTGCGTCCCACTCACAAAAAAGCGACTTGGGAAATGGAGCTCAGGGGCCCTGCACTTCCCAAACCTGCAGAGTTCTAAACGATAACTATCGCCCCAAAATATATTGAGGTCAGGCTACGAAGAGGCGCTGAACGCAAGGCAGAACTGCAGGAAACGGATGTCAACGGGTACATCGGAATGGCCCCGATAGCACATGAAAAGCGCCAGAACGTGGACAATGATGCGGTTGGCCAAAAAGGGCGTATGCGTTTTTTCCTGAATATATTCAGGAAAAAACGCATACGCCCTTTTTGGCCAACCAAGCAACCTGGGAGAGCAAATCAGCACTACAAAGAAATCTCTCGCCCCCCCCCCCCGGGGCAAAAGGGCCAGGCGAAAAAAGTCTAAAAACCAGAAAGGCAGGACAGCCCACGGAGTCAAGGGAGCCTTGTTAAGCTGATGGGCGGGATGTCAATGGCCAACAGCCAATCTTCACAAGTGTATCCTCTTTCCCAAACCATGTAAAACACAGAACCACAGAGCATAGGGCACTTCCACACATGGGCGTTGACCTTGGGAAAATGAAAAAATCAACCAGACACAGGGACCCCAAAGTTGAGGGCTGCTGTCTTGACAAGAACCTCCACTCCGGTACACGTTTCATATCCCAGGAAAGAGCCAAGTGGACAAAGACGAGTGGACAAGTGGACAAAGACAAGTGGACAAGTGGACAAGTGGTGCTACGTAGGTCCAATGGAGTGTCACTCAGCCATGAAATCCACGTCATGAGGCTGGTAGCAGCATCCTGAGTGGATTTAGGTACGATCATCCTCAGTGAAATAAGTCCCACAAAAAAAGAAACTTATGATATCACTTATCGAGGGAATGTAAAAATCGCTCCCCATGAACGGAATCCCCAAACAGAACAGAGTCACGCTTTTAGAAAACACACTTATGCCTGCTTCAGGGGAAAGGTGAGGTGCGGTGACGCATAAAACTCGAGTTTGAAATGAGCACAGATACCCTTCCGAAAACCGAATATGGAATGGACACGACCTACTCCTTGCTCAATCAACTGGACTCACCAGACCCTGTTCATCGCACAAGTATCTATCCGACTAGTAAGCATCTTAAAAGCTAAGTCTTGATATCTCTGTGTAAGTGCATCAAGTGTGTGTAAAGCGGCCTAAAACCAGCAGGGAAAATCAGCTCAGACCCATTCTGAGGATACATTTCCAACACAAAGAAGAAACAAGCAGGGCAAAACAGAGAGAAATTCTTCCAAAATGCGTTCAGGGACTGGCATGCAACCAGGATTGACCACATCTACAGCCCCAGCGGCAGAAGACATAAGGCTGGACACTCTTGGGGCTGAGACGATTGGTGAGGTTGGGAAAGCAAATGCAGACCCTTGAAAGGAATCCTGCGTGCTCCCCATTCCATGGCTCCCAACTCTCCAGGTTCAACGCAATCTTCCGACAGCGAAAGCACTCATTGGAAACCCAGCGGATGCTACACCGTGGGATCGGGAAAGCTTTCTGAAACTCACCTCAGTTTTCCTCTCCTGGTGCTCGTGTTCTCCATTCAGGCCCCCTTACTAACAATCTCCCCACTTGGAGACTCGGCGCCTTTCCATGCCTCTTTCGTACCGTCTGCAATTTGTCCGCAGGATGAACTGCAAGAGGGGGAACCAATGAGAGACTCGCTGGAGGTGTTTGGTCGGGCACATGTCACTCTCATTTCCCATCACGAAGAAGAATTCACCAGCGGTTCAGCCTGCCACCGCGGATCGACAATAGGGCGTGAAGCCATCCAGCCGTGTTGCGTCCCACTCACAAAAAAGCGACTTGGGAAATGGAGCTCAGGGGCCCTGCACTTCCCAAACCTGCAGAGTTCTAAACGATAACTATCGCCCCAAAATATATTGAGCGCAGGCTACGAAGAGGCGCTGAACGCAAGGCAGAACTGCAGGAAACGGATGTCAACGGGTACATCGGAATGGCCCCGATAGCACATGAAAAGCGCCAGAACGTGGACAATGATGCGGTTGGCCAAAAAGGGCGTATGCGTTTTTTCCTGAATATATTCAGGAAAAAACGCATACGCCCTTTTTGGCCAACCAAGCAACCTGGGAGAGCAAATCAGCACTACAAAGAAATCTCTCGCCCCCCCCCGGGGCAAAAGGGCCAGGCGAAAAAAGTCTAAAAACCAGAAAGGCAGGACAGCCCACGGAGTCAAGGGAGCCTTGTTAAGCTGATGGGCGGGATGTCAATGGCCAACAGCCAATCTTCACAAGTGTATCCTCTTTCCCAAACCATGTAAAACACAGAACCACAGAGCATAGGGCACTTCCACACATGGGCGTTGACCTTGGGAAAATGAAAAAATCAACCAGACACAGGGACCCCAAAGTTGAGGGCTGCTGTCTTGACAAGAACCTCCACTCCGGTACACGTTTCATATCCCAGGAAAGAGCCAAGTGGACAAAGACGAGTGGACAAGTGGACAAAGACAAGTGGACAAGTGGACAAGTGGTGCTACGTAGGTCCAATGGAGTGTCACTCAGCCATGAAATCCACGTCATGAGGCTGGTAGCAGCATCCTGAGTGGATTTAGGTACGATCATCCTCAGTGAAATAAGTCCCACAAAAAAAGAAACTTATGATATCACTTATCGAGGGAATGTAAAAATCGCTCCCCATGAACGGAATCCCCAAACAGAACAGAGTCACGCTTTTAGAAAACACACTTATGCCTGCTTCAGGGGAAAGGTGAGGTGCGGTGACGCATAAAACTCGAGTTTGAAATGAGCACAGATACCCTTCCGAAAACCGAATATGGAATGGACACGACCTACTCCTTGCTCAATCAACTGGACTCACCAGACCCTGTTCATCGCACAAGTATCTATCCGACTAGTAAGCATCTTAAAAGCTAAGTCTTGATATCTCTGTGTAAGTGCATCAAGTGTGTGTAAAGCGGCCTAAAACCAGCAGGGAAAATCAGCTCAGACCCATTCTGAGGATACATTTCCAACACAAAGAAGAAACAAGCAGGGCAAAACAGAGAGAAATTCTTCCAAAATGCGTTCAGGGACTGGCATGCAACCAGGATTGACCACATCTACAGCCCCAGCGGCAGAAGACATAAGGCTGGACACTCTTGGGGCTGAGACGATTGGTGAGGTTGGGAAAGCAAATGCAGACCCTTGAAAGGAATCCTGCGTGCTCCCCATTCCATGGCTCCCAACTCTCCAGGTTCAACGCAATCTTCCGACAGCGAAAGCACTCATTGGAAACCCAGCGGATGCTACACCGTGGGATCGGGAAAGCTTTCTGAAACTCACCTCAGTTTTCCTCTCCTGGTGCTCGTGTTCTCCATTCAGGCCCCCTTACTAACAATCTCCCCACTTGGAGACTCGGCGCCTTTCCATGCCTCTTTCGTACCGTCTGCAATTTGTCCGCAGGATGAACTGCAAGAGGGGGAACCAATGAGAGACTCGCTGGAGGTGTTTGGTCGGGCACATGTCACTCTCATTTCCCATCACGAAGAAGAATTCACCAGCGGTTCAGCCTGCCACCGCGGATCGACAATAGGGCGTGAAGCCATCCAGCCGTGTTGCGTCCCACTCACAAAAAAGCGACTTGGGAAATGGAGCTCAGGGGCCCTGCACTTCCCAAACCTGCAGAGTTCTAAACGATAACTATCGCCCCAAAATATATTGAGCGCAGGCTACGAAGAGGCGCTGAACGCAAGGCAGAACTGCAGGAAACGGATGTCAACGGGTACATCGGAATGGCCCCGATAGCACATGAAAAGCGCCAGAACGTGGACAATGATGCGGTTGGCCAAAAAGGGCGTATGCGTTTTTTCCTGAATATATTCAGGAAAAAACGCATACGCCCTTTTTGGCCAACCAAGCAACCTGGGAGAGCAAATCAGCACTACAAAGAAATCTCTCGCCCCCCCCCGGGGCAAAAGGGCCAGGCGAAAAAAGTCTAAAAACCAGAAAGGCAGGACAGCCCACGGAGTCAAGGGAGCCTTGTTAAGCTGATGGGCGGGATGTCAATGGCCAACAGCCAATCTTCACAAGTGTATCCTCTTTCCCAAACCATGTAAAACACAGAACCACAGAGCATAGGGCACTTCCACACATGGGCGTTGACCTTGGGAAAATGAAAAAATCAACCAGACACAGGGACCCCAAAGTTGAGGGCTGCTGTCTTGACAAGAACCTCCACTCCGGTACACGTTTCATATCCCAGGAAAGAGCCAAGTGGACAAAGACGAGTGGACAAGTGGACAAAGACAAGTGGACAAGTGGACAAGTGGTGCTACGTAGGTCCAATGGAGTGTCACTCAGCCATGAAATCCACGTCATGAGGCTGGTAGCAGCATCCTGAGTGGATTTAGGTACGATCATCCTCAGTGAAATAAGTCCCACAAAAAAAGAAACTTATGATATCACTTATCGAGGGAATGTAAAAATCGCTCCCCATGAACGGAATCCCCAAACAGAACAGAGTCACGCTTTTAGAAAACACACTTATGCCTGCTTCAGGGGAAAGGTGGGGTGCGGTGACACATAAAACTCGAGTTTGAAATGAGCACAGATACCCTTCCGAAAACCGAATATGGAATGGACACGACCTACTCCTTGCTCAATCAACTGGACTCACCAGACCCTGTTCATCGCACAAGTATCTATCCGACTAGTAAGCATCTTAAAAGCTAAGTCTTGATATCTCTGTGTAAGTGCATCAAGTGTGTGTAAAGCGGCCTAAAACCAGCAGGGAAAATCAGCTCAGACCCATTCTGAGGATACATTTCCAACACAAAGAAGAAACAAGCAGGGCAAAACAGAGAGAAATTCTTCCAAAATGCGTTCAGGGACTGGCATGCAACCAGGATTGACCACATCTACAGCCCCAGCGGCAGAAGACATAAGGCTGGACACTCTTGGGGCTGAGACGATTGGTGAGGTTGGGAAAGCAAATGCAGACCCTTGAAAGGAATCCTGCGTGCTCCCCATTCCATGGCTCCCAACTCTCCAGGTTCAACGCAATCTTCCGACAGCGAAAGCACTCATTGGAAACCCAGCGGATGCTACACCGTGGGATCGGGAAAGCTTTCTGAAACTCACCTCAGTTTTCCTCTCCTGGTGCTCGTGTTCTCCATTCAGGCCCCCTTACTAACAATCTCCCCACTTGGAGACTCGGCGCCTTTCCATGCCTCTTTCGTACCGTCTGCAATTTGTCCGCAGGATGAACTGCAAGAGGGGGAACCAATGAGAGACTCGCTGGAGGTGTTTGGTCGGGCACATGTCACTCTCATTTCCCATCACGAAGAAGAATTCACCAGCGGTTCAGCCTGCAACCGCGGATCGACAATAGGGCGTGAAGCCATCCAGCCGTGTTGCGTCCCACTCACAAAAAAGCGACTTGGGAAATGGAGCTCAGGGGCCCTGCACTTCCCAAACCTGCAGAGTTCTAAACGATAACTATCGCCCCAAAATATATTGAGGTCAGGCTACGAAGAGGCGCTGAACGCAAGGCAGAACTGCAGGAAACGGATGTCAACGGGTACATCGGAATGGCCTCGATAGCACATGAAAAGCGCCAGAACGTGGACAATGATGCGGTTGGCCAAAAAGGGCGTATGCGTTTTTTCCTGAATATATTCAGGAAAAAACGCATACGCCCTTTTTGGCCAACCAAGCAACCTGGGAGAGCAAATCACCACTACAAAGAAATCTCTCGCCCCCCCCCCGGGGGCAAAAGGGCCAGGCGAAAAAAGTCTAAAAACCAGAAAGGCAGGACAGCCCACGGAGTCAAGGGAGCCTTGTTAAGCTGATGGGCGGGATGTCAATGGCCAACAGCCAATCTTCACAAGTGTATCCTCTTTCCCAAACCATGTAAAACACAGAACCACAGAGCATAGGGCACTTCCACACATGGGCGTTGACCTTGGGAAAATGAAAAAATCAACCAGACACAGGGACCCCAAAGTTGAGGGCTGCTGTCTTGACAAGAACCTCCACTCCGGTACACGTTTCATATCCCAGGAAAGAGCCAAGTGGACAAAGACGAGTGGACAAGTGGACAAAGACAAGTGGACAAGTGGACAAGTGGTGCTACGTAGGTCCAATGGAGTGTCACTCAGCCATGAAATCCACGTCATGAGGCTGGTAGCAGCATCCTGAGTGGATTTAGGTACGATCATCCTCAGTGAAATAAGTCCCACAAAAAAAGAAACTTATGATATCACTTATCGAGGGAATGTAAAAATCGCTCCCCATGAACGGAATCCCCAAACAGAACAGAGTCACGCTTTTAGAAAACACACTTATGCCTGCTTCAGGGGAAAGGTGAGGTGGGGTGACGCATAAAACTCGAGTTTGAAATGAGCACAGATACCCTTCCGAAAACCGAATATGGAATGGACACGACCTACTCCTTGCTCAATCAACTGGACTCACCAGACCCTGTTCATCGCACAAGTATCTATCCGACTAGTAAGCATCTTAAAAGCTAAGTCTTGATATCTCTGTGTAAGTGCATCAAGTGTGTGTAAAGCGGCCTAAAACCAGCAGGGAAAATCAGCTCAGACCCATTCTGAGGATACATTTCCAACACAAAGAAGAAACAAGCAGGGCAAAACAGAGAGAAATTCTTCCAAAATGCGTTCAGGGACTGGCATGCAACCAGGATTGACCACATCTACAGCCCCAGCGGCAGAAGACATAAGGCTGGACACTCTTGGGGCTGAGACGATTGGTGAGGTTGGGAAAGCAAATGCAGACCCTTGAAAGGAATCCTGCGTGCTCCCCATTCCATGGCTCCCAACTCTCCAGGTTCAACGCAATCTTCCGACAGCGAAAGCACTCATTGGAAACCCAGCGGATGCTACACAGTGGGATCGGGAAAGCTTTCTGAAACTCACCTCAGTTTTCCTCTCCTGGTGCTCGTGTTCTCCATTCAGGCCCCCTTACTAACAATCTCCCCACTTGGAGACTCGGCGCCTTTCCATGCCTCTTTCGTACCGTCTGCAATTTGTCCGCAGGATGAACTGCAAGAGGGGGAACCAATGAGAGACTCGCTGGAGGTGTTTGGTCGGGCACATGTCACTCTCATTTCCCATCACGAAGAAGAATTCACCAGCGGTTCAGCCTGCAACCGCGGATCGACAATAGGGCGTGAAGCCATCCAGCCGTGTTGCGTCCCACTCACAAAAAAGCGACTTGGGAAATGGAGCTCAGGGGCCCTGCACTTCCCAAACCTGCAGAGTTCTAAACGATAACTATCGCCCCAAAATATATTGAGGTCAGGCTACGAAAAGGCGCTGAACGCAAGGCAGAACTGCAGGAAACGGATGTCAACGGGTACATCGGAATGGCCCCGATAGCACATGAAAAGCGCCAGAACGTGGACAATGATGCGGTTGGCCAAAAAGGGCGTATGCGTTTTTTCCTGAATATATTCAGGAAAAAACGCATACGCCCTTTTTGGCCAACCAAGCAACCTGGGAGAGCAAATCAGCACTACAAAGAAATCTCTCGCCCCCCCCCCGGGGCAAAAGGGCCAGGCGAAAAAAGTCTAAAAACCAGAAAGGCAGGACAGCCCACGGAGTCAAGGGAGCCTTGTTAAGCTGATGGGCGGGATGTCAATGGCCAACAGCCAATCTTCACAAGTGTATCCTCTTTCCCAAACCATGTAAAACACAGAACCACAGAGCATAGGGCACTTCCACACATGGGCGTTGACCTTGGGAAAATGAAAAAATCAACCAGACACAGGGACCCCAAAGTTGAGGGCTGCTGTCTTGACAAGAACCTCCACTCCGGTACACGTTTCATATCCCAGGAAAGAGCCAAGTGGACAAAGACGAGTGGACAAGTGGACAAAGACAAGTGGACAAGTGGACAAGTGGTGCTACGTAGGTCCAATGGAGTGTCACTCAGCCATGAAATCCACGTCATGAGGCTGGTAGCAGCATCCTGAGTGGATTTAGGTACGATCATCCTCAGTGAAATAAGTCCCACAAAAAAAGAAACTTAGGATATCACTTATCGAGGGAATGTAAAAATCGCTCCCCATGAACGGAATCCCCAAACAGAACAGAGTCACGCTTTTAGAAAACACACTTATGCCTGCTTCAGGGGAAAGGTGAGGTGCGGTGACGCATAAAACTCGAGTTTGAAATGAGCACAGATACCCTTCCGAAAACCGAATATGGAATGGACACGACCTACTCCTTGCTCAATCAACTGGACTCACCAGACCCTGTTCATCGCACAAGTATCTATCCGACTAGTAAGCATCTTAAAAGCTAAGTCTTGATATCTCTGTGTAAGTGCATCAAGTGTGTGTAAAGCGGCCTAAAACCAGCAGGGAAAATCAGCTCAGACCCATTCTGAGGATACATTTCCAACACAAAGAAGAAACAAGCAGGGCAAAACAGAGAGAAATTCTTCCAAAATGCGTTCAGGGACTGGCATGCAACCAGGATTGACCACATCTACAGCCCCAGCGGCAGAAGACATAAGGCTGGACACTCTTGGGGCTGAGACGATTGGTGAGGTTGGGAAAGCAAATGCAGACCCTTGAAAGGAATCCTGCGTGCTCCCCATTCCATGGCTCCCAACTCTCCAGGTTCAACGCAATCTTCCGACAGCGAAAGCACTCATTGGAAACCCAGCGGATGCTACACCGTGGGATCGGGAAAGCTTTCTGAAACTCACCTCAGTTTTCCTCTCCTGGTGCTCGTGTTCTCCATTCAGGCCCCCTTACTAACAATCTCCCCACTTGGAGACTCGGCGCCTTTCCATGCCTCTTTCGTACCGTCTGCAATTTGTCCGCAGGATGAACTGCAAGAGGGGGAACCAATGAGAGACTCGCTGGAGGTGTTTGGTCGGGCACATGTCACTCTCATTTCCCATCACGAAGAAGAATTCACCAGCGGTTCAGCCTGCCACCGCGGATCGACAATAGGGCGTGAAGCCATCCAGCCGTGTTGCGTCCCACTCACAAAAAAGCGACTTGGGAAATGGAGCTCAGGGGCCCTGCACTTCCCAAACCTGCAGAGTTCTAAACGATAACTATCGCCCCAAAATATATTGAGCGCAGGCTACGAAGAGGCGCTGAACGCAAGGCAGAACTGCAGGAAACGGATGTCAACGGGTACATCGGAATGGCCCCGATAGCACATGAAAAGCGCCAGAACGTGGACAATGATGCGGTTGGCCAAAAAGGGCGTATGCGTTTTTTCCTGAATATATTCAGGAAAAAACGCATACGCCCTTTTTGGCCAACCAAGCAACCTGGGAGAGCAAATCAGCACTACAAAGAAATCTCTCGCCCCCCCCCGGGGCAAAAGGGCCAGGCGAAAAAAGTCTAAAAACCAGAAAGGCAGGACAGCCCACGGAGTCAAGGGAGCCTTGTTAAGCTGATGGGCGGGATGTCAATGGCCAACAGCCAATCTTCACAAGTGTATCCTCTTTCCCAAACCATGTAAAACACAGAACCACAGAGCATAGGGCACTTCCACACATGGGCGTTGACCTTGGGAAAATGAAAAAATCAACCAGACACAGGGACCCCAAAGTTGAGGGCTGCTGTCTTGACAAGAACCTCCACTCCGGTACACGTTTCATATCCCAGGAAAGAGCCAAGTGGACAAAGACGAGTGGACAAGTGGACAAAGACAAGTGGACAAGTGGACAAGTGGTGCTACGTAGGTCCAATGGAGTGTCACTCAGCCATGAAATCCACGTCATGAGGCTGGTAGCAGCATCCTGAGTGGATTTAGGTACGATCATCCTCAGTGAAATAAGTCCCACAAAAAAAGAAACTTATGATATCACTTATCGAGGGAATGTAAAAATCGCTCCCCATGAACGGAATCCCCAAACAGAACAGAGTCACGCTTTTAGAAAACACACTTATGCCTGCTTCAGGGGAAAGGTGGGGTGCGGTGACACATAAAACTCGAGTTTGAAATGAGCACAGATACCCTTCCGAAAACCGAATATGGAATGGACACGACCTACTCCTTGCTCAATCAACTGGACTCACCAGACCCTGTTCATCGCACAAGTATCTATCCGACTAGTAAGCATCTTAAAAGCTAAGTCTTGATATCTCTGTGTAAGTGCATCAAGTGTGTGTAAAGCGGCCTAAAACCAGCAGGGAAAATCAGCTCAGACCCATTCTGAGGATACATTTCCAACACAAAGAAGAAACAAGCAGGGCAAAACAGAGAGAAATTCTTCCAAAATGCGTTCAGGGACTGGCATGCAACCAGGATTGACCACATCTACAGCCCCAGCGGCAGAAGACATAAGGCTGGACACTCTTGGGGCTGAGACGATTGGTGAGGTTGGGAAAGCAAATGCAGACCCTTGAAAGGAATCCTGCGTGCTCCCCATTCCATGGCTCCCAACTCTCCAGGTTCAACGCAATCTTCCGACAGCGAAAGCACTCATTGGAAACCCAGCGGATGCTACACCGTGGGATCGGGAAAGCTTTCTGAAACTCACCTCAGTTTTCCTCTCCTGGTGCTCGTGTTCTCCATTCAGGCCCCCTTACTAACAATCTCCCCACTTGGAGACTCGGCGCCTTTCCATGCCTCTTTCGTACCGTCTGCAATTTGTCCGCAGGATGAACTGCAAGAGGGGGAACCAATGAGAGACTCGCTGGAGGTGTTTGGTCGGGCACATGTCACTCTCATTTCCCATCACGAAGAAGAATTCACCAGCGGTTCAGCCTGCCACCGCGGATCGACAATAGGGCGTGAAGCCATCCAGCCGTGTTGCGTCCCACTCACAAAAAAGCGACTTGGGAAATGGAGCTCAGGGGCCCTGCACTTCCCAAACCTGCAGAGTTCTAAACGATAACTATCGCCCCAAAATATATTGAGGTCAGGCTACGAAGAGGCGCTGAACGCAAGGCAGAACTGCAGGAAACGGATGTCAACGGGTACATCGGAATGGCCCCGATAGCACATGAAAAGCGCCAGAACGTGGACAATGATGCGGTTGGCCAAAAAGGGCGTATGCGTTTTTTCCTGAATATATTCAGGAAAAAACGCATACGCCCTTTTTGGCCAACCAAGCAACCTGGGAGAGCAAATCAGCACTACAAAGAAATCTCTCGCACCCCCCCCCCGGGGCAAAAGGGCCAGGCGAAAAAAGTCTAAAAACCAGAAAGGCAGGACAGCTCACGGAGTCAAGGGAGCCTTGTTAAGCTGATGGGCGGGATGTCAATGGCCAACAGCCAATCTTCACAAGTGTATCCTCTTTCCCAAACCATGTAAAACACAGAACCACAGAGCATAGGGCACTTCCACACATGGGCGTTGACCTTGGGAAAATGAAAAAATCAACCAGACACAGGGACCCCAAAGTTGAGGGCTGCTGTCTTGACAAGAACCTCCACTCCGGTACACGTTTCATATCCCAGGAAAGAGCCAAGTGGACAAAGACGAGTGGACAAGTGGACAAAGACAAGTGGACAAGTGGACAAGTGGTGCTACGTAGGTCCAATGGAGTGTCACTCAGCCATGAAATCCACGTCATGAGGCTGGTAGCAGCATCCTGAGTGGATTTAGGTACGATCATCCTCAGTGAAATAAGTCCCACAAAAAAAGAAACTTATGATATCACTTATCGAGGGAATGTAAAAATCGCTCCCCATGAACGGAATCCCCAAACAGAACAGAGTCACGCTTTTAGAAAACACACTTATGCCTGCTTCAGGGGAAAGGTGAGGTGCGGTGACGCATAAAACTCGAGTTTGAAATGAGCACAGATACCCTTCCGAAAACCGAATATGGAATGGACACGACCTACTCCTTGCTCAATCAACTGGACTCACCAGACCCTGTTCATCGCACAAGTATCTATCCGACTAGTAAGCATCTTAAAAGCTAAGTCTTGATATCTCTGTGTAAGTGCATCAAGTGTGTGTAAAGCGGCCTAAAACCAGCAGGGAAAATCAGCTCAGACCCATTCTGAGGATACATTTCCAACACAAAGAAGAAACAAGCAGGGCAAAACAGAGAGAAATTCTTCCAAAATGCGTTCAGGGACTGGCATGCAACCAGGATTGACCACATCTACAGCCCCAGCGGCAGAAGACATAAGGCTGGACACTCTTGGGGCTGAGACGATTGGTGAGGTTGGGAAAGCAAATGCAGACCCTTGAAAGGAATCCTGCGTGCTCCCCATTCCATGGCTCCCAACTCTCCAGGTTCAACGCAATCTTCCGACAGCGAAAGCACTCATTGGAAACCCAGCGGATGCTACACCGTGGGATCGGGAAAGCTTTCTGAAACTCACCTCAGTTTTCCTCTCCTGGTGCTCGTGTTCTCCATTCAGGCCCCCTTACTAACAATCTCCCCACTTGGAGACTCGGCGCCTTTCCATGCCTCTTTCGTACCGTCTGCAATTTGTCCGCAGGATGAACTGCAAGAGGGGGAACCAATGAGAGACTCGCTGGAGGTGTTTGGTCGGGCACATGTCACTCTCATTTCCCATCACGAAGAAGAATTCACCAGCGGTTCAGCCTGCAACCGCGGATCGACAATAGGGCGTGAAGCCATCCAGCCGTGTTGCGTCCCACTCACAAAAAAGCGACTTGGGAAATGGAGCTCAGGGGCCCTGCACTTCCCAAACCTGCAGAGTTCTAAACGATAACTATCGCCCCAAAATATATTGAGGTCAGGCTACGAAGAGGCGCTGAACGCAAGGCAGAACTGCAGGAAACGGATGTCAACGGGTACATCGGAATGGCCCCGATAGCACATGAAAAGCGCCAGAACGTGGACAATGATGCGGTTGGCCAAAAAGGGCGTATGCGTTTTTTCCTGAATATATTCAGGAAAAAACGCATACGCCCTTTTTGGCCAACCAAGCAACCTGGGAGAGCAAATCAGCACTACAAAGAAATCTCTCGCCCCCCCCCCCGGGGCAAAAGGGCCAGGCGAAAAAAGTCTAAAAACCAGAAAGGCAGGACAGCCCACGGAGTCAAGGGAGCCTTGTTAAGCTGATGGGCGGGATGTCAATGGCCAACAGCCAATCTTCACAAGTGTATCCTCTTTCCCAAACCATGTAAAACACAGAACCACAGAGCATAGGGCACTTCCACACATGGGCGTTGACCTTGGGAAAATGAAAAAATCAACCAGACACAGGGACCCCAAAGTTGAGGGCTGCTGTCTTGACAAGAACCTCCACTCCGGTACACGTTTCATATCCCAGGAAAGAGCCAAGTGGACAAAGACGAGTGGACAAGTGGACAAAGACAAGTGGACAAGTGGACAAGTGGTGCTACGTAGGTCCAATGGAGTGTCACTCAGCCATGAAATCCACGTCATGAGGCTGGTAGCAGCATCCTGAGTGGATTTAGGTACGATCATCCTCAGTGAAATAAGTCCCACAAAAAAAGAAACTTATGATATCACTTATCGAGGGAATGTAAAAATCGCTCCCCATGAACGGAATCCCCAAACAGAACAGAGTCACGCTTTTAGAAAACACACTTATGCCTGCTTCAGGGGAAAGGTGAGGTGCGGTGACGCATAAAACTCGAGTTTGAAATGAGCACAGATACCCTTCCGAAAACCGAATATGGAATGGACACGACCTACTCCTTGCTCAATCAACTGGACTCACCAGACCCTGTTCATCGCACAAGTATCTATCCGACTAGTAAGCATCTTAAAAGCTAAGTCTTGATATCTCTGTGTAAGTGCATCAAGTGTGTGTAAAGCGGCCTAAAACCAGCAGGGAAAATCAGCTCAGACCCATTCTGAGGATACATTTCCAACACAAAGAAGAAACAAGCAGGGCAAAACAGAGAGAAATTCTTCCAAAATGCGTTCAGGGACTGGCATGCAACCAGGATTGACCACATCT
Source organism: Kogia breviceps (assembly GCF_026419965.1). Lineage (NCBI taxonomy): Eukaryota > Metazoa > Chordata > Mammalia > Artiodactyla > Physeteridae > Kogia > Kogia breviceps. The sequence continues at coordinate 40,583 of NW_026711618.1, read as the reverse complement.
ACAGCCCCAGCGGCAGAAGACATAAGGCTGGACACTCTTGGGGCTGAGACGATTGGTGAGGTTGGGAAAGCAAATGCAGACCCTTGAAAGGAATCCTGCGTGCTCCCCATTCCATGGCTCCCAACTCTCCAGGTTCAACGCAATCTTCCGACAGCGAAAGCACTCATTGGAAACCCAGCGGATGCTACACCGTGGGATCGGGAAAGCTTTCTGAAACTCACCTCAGTTTTCCTCTCCTGGTGCTCGTGTTCTCCATTCAGGCCCCCTTACTAACAATCTCCCCACTTGGAGACTCGGCGCCTTTCCATGCCTCTTTCGTACCGTCTGCAATTTGTCCGCAGGATGAACTGCAAGAGGGGGAACCAATGAGAGACTCGCTGGAGGTGTTTGGTCGGGCACATGTCACTCTCATTTCCCATCACGAAGAAGAATTCACCAGCGGTTCAGCCTGCAACCGCGGATCGACAATAGGGCGTGAAGCCATCCAGCCGTGTTGCGTCCCACTCACAAAAAAGCGACTTGGGAAATGGAGCTCAGGGGCCCTGCACTTCCCAAACCTGCAGAGTTCTAAACGATAACTATCGCCCCAAAATATATTGAGGTCAGGCTACGAAGAGGCGCTGAACGCAAGGCAGAACTGCAGGAAACGGATGTCAACGGGTACATCGGAATGGCCCCGATAGCACATGAAAAGCGCCAGAACGTGGACAATGATGCGGTTGGCCAAAAAGGGCGTATGCGTTTTTTCCTGAATATATTCAGGAAAAAACGCATACGCCCTTTTTGGCCAACCAAGCAACCTGGGAGAGCAAATCAGCACTACAAAGAAATCTCTCGCCCCCCCCCCGGGGCAAAAGGGCCAGGCGAAAAAAGTCTAAAAACCAGAAAGGCAGGACAGCCCACGGAGTCAAGGGAGCCTTGTTAAGCTGATGGGCGGGATGTCAATGGCCAACAGCCAATCTTCACAAGTGTATCCTCTTTCCCAAACCATGTAAAACACAGAACCACAGAGCATAGGGCACTTCCACACATGGGCGTTGACCTTGGGAAAATGAAAAAATCAACCAGACACAGGGACCCCAAAGTTGAGGGCTGCTGTCTTGACAAGAACCTCCACTCCGGTACACGTTTCATATCCCAGGAAAGAGCCAAGTGGACAAAGACGAGTGGACAAGTGGACAAAGACAAGTGGACAAGTGGACAAGTGGTGCTACGTAGGTCCAATGGAGTGTCACTCAGCCATGAAATCCACGTCATGAGGCTGGTAGCAGCATCCTGAGTGGATTTAGGTACGATCATCCTCAGTGAAATAAGTCCCACAAAAAAAGAAACTTATGATATCACTTATCGAGGGAATGTAAAAATCGCTCCCCATGAACGGAATCCCCAAACAGAACAGAGTCACGCTTTTAGAAAACACACTTATGCCTGCTTCAGGGGAAAGGTGAGGTGCGGTGACGCATAAAACTCGAGTTTGAAATGAGCACAGATACCCTTCCGAAAACCGAATATGGAATGGACACGACCTACTCCTTGCTCAATCAACTGGACTCACCAGACCCTGTTCATCGCACAAGTATCTATCCGACTAGTAAGCATCTTAAAAGCTAAGTCTTGATATCTCTGTGTAAGTGCATCAAGTGTGTGTAAAGCGGCCTAAAACCAGCAGGGAAAATCAGCTCAGACCCATTCTGAGGATACATTTCCAACACAAAGAAGAAACAAGCAGGGCAAAACAGAGAGAAATTCTTCCAAAATGCGTTCAGGGACTGGCATGCAACCAGGATTGACCACATCTACAGCCCCAGCGGCAGAAGACATAAGGCTGGACACTCTTGGGGCTGAGACGATTGGTGAGGTTGGGAAAGCAAATGCAGACCCTTGAAAGGAATCCTGCGTGCTCCCCATTCCATGGCTCCCAACTCTCCAGGTTCAACGCAATCTTCCGACAGCGAAAGCACTCATTGGAAACCCAGCGGATGCTACACCGTGGGATCGGGAAAGCTTTCTGAAACTCACCTCAGTTTTCCTCTCCTGGTGCTCGTGTTCTCCATTCAGGCCCCCTTACTAACAATCTCCCCACTTGGAGACTCGGCGCCTTTCCATGCCTCTTTCGTACCGTCTGCAATTTGTCCGCAGGATGAACTGCAAGAGGGGGAACCAATGAGAGACTCGCTGGAGGTGTTTGGTCGGGCACATGTCACTCTCATTTCCCATCACGAAGAAGAATTCACCAGCGGTTCAGCCTGCAACCGCGGATCGACAATAGGGCGTGAAGCCATCCAGCCGTGTTGCGTCCCACTCACAAAAAAGCGACTTGGGAAATGGAGCTCAGGGGCCCTGCACTTCCCAAACCTGCAGAGTTCTAAACGATAACTATCGCCCCAAAATATATTGAGCGCAGGCTACGAAGAGGCGCTGAACGCAAGGCAGAACTGCAGGAAACGGATGTCAACGGGTACATCGGAATGGCCCCGATAGCACATGAAAAGCGCCAGAACGTGGACAATGATGCGGTTGGCCAAAAAGGGCGTATGCGTTTTTTCCTGAATATATTCAGGAAAAAACGCATACGCCCTTTTTGGCCAACCAAGCAACCTGGGAGAGCAAATCAGCACTACAAAGAAATCTCTCGCCCCCCCCCCGGGGCAAAAGGGCCAGGCGAAAAAAGTCTAAAAACCAGAAAGGCAGGACAGCCCACGGAGTCAAGGGAGCCTTGTTAAGCTGATGGGCGGGATGTCAATGGCCAACAGCCAATCTTCACAAGTGTATCCTCTTTCCCAAACCATGTAAAACACAGAACCACAGAGCATAGGGCACTTCCACACATGGGCGTTGACCTTGGGAAAATGAAAAAATCAACCAGACACAGGGACCCCAAAGTTGAGGGCTGCTGTCTTGACAAGAACCTCCACTCCGGTACACGTTTCATATCCCAGGAAAGAGCCAAGTGGACAAAGACGAGTGGACAAGTGGACAAAGACAAGTGGACAAGTGGACAAGTGGTGCTACGTAGGTCCAATGGAGTGTCACTCAGCCATGAAATCCACGTCATGAGGCTGGTAGCAGCATCCTGAGTGGATTTAGGTACGATCATCCTCAGTGAAATAAGTCCCACAAAAAAAGAAACTTATGATATCACTTATCGAGGGAATGTAAAAATCGCTCCCCATGAACGGAATCCCCAAACAGAACAGAGTCACGCTTTTAGAAAACACACTTATGCCTGCTTCAGGGGAAAGGTGAGGTGCGGTGACACATAAAACTCGAGTTTGAAATGAGCACAGATACCCTTCCGAAAACCGAATATGGAATGGACACGACCTACTCCTTGCTCAATCAACTGGACTCACCAGACCCTGTTCATCGCACAAGTATCTATCCGACTAGTAAGCATCTTAAAAGCTAAGTCTTGATATCTCTGTGTAAGTGCATCAAGTGTGTGTAAAGCGGCCTAAAACCAGCAGGGAAAATCAGCTCAGACCCATTCTGAGGATACATTTCCAACACAAAGAAGAAACAAGCAGGGCAAAACAGAGAGAAATTCTTCCAAAATGCGTTCAGGGACTGGCATGCAACCAGGATTGACCACATCTACAGCCCCAGCGGCAGAAGACATAAGGCTGGACACTCTTGGGGCTGAGACGATTGGTGAGGTTGGGAAAGCAAATGCAGACCCTTGAAAGGAATCCTGCGTGCTCCCCATTCCATGGCTCCCAACTCTCCAGGTTCAACGCAATCTTCCGACAGCGAAAGCACTCATTGGAAACCCAGCGGATGCTACACCGTGGGATCGGGAAAGCTTTCTGAAACTCACCTCAGTTTTCCTCTCCTGGTGCTCGTGTTCTCCATTCAGGCCCCCTTACTAACAATCTCCCCACTTGGAGACTCGGCGCCTTTCCATGCCTCTTTCGTACCGTCTGCAATTTGTCCGCAGGATGAACTGCAAGAGGGGGAACCAATGAGAGACTCGCTGGAGGTGTTTGGTCGGGCACATGTCACTCTCATTTCCCATCACGAAGAAGAATTCACCAGCGGTTCAGCCTGCAACCGCGGATCGACAATAGGGCGTGAAGCCATCCAGCCGTGTTGCGTCCCACTCACAAAAAAGCGACTTGGGAAATGGAGCTCAGGGGCCCTGCACTTCCCAAACCTGCAGAGTTCTAAACGATAACTATCGCCCCAAAATATATTGAGGTCAGGCTACGAAGAGGCGCTGAACGCAAGGCAGAACTGCAGGAAACGGATGTCAACGGGTACATCGGAATGGCCCCGATAGCACATGAAAAGCGCCAGAACGTGGACAATGATGCGGTTGGCCAAAAAGGGCGTATGCGTTTTTTCCTGAATATATTCAGGAAAAAACGCATACGCCCTTTTTGGCCAACCAAGCAACCTGGGAGAGCAAATCAGCACTACAAAGAAATCTCTCGTCCCGCCCCCCCGGGGCAAAAGGGCCAGGCGAAAAAAGTCTAAAAACCAGAAAGGCAGGACAGCCCACGGAGTCAAGGGAGCCTTGTTAAGCTGATGGGCGGGATGTCAATGGCCAACAGCCAATCTTCACAAGTGTATCCTCTTTCCCAAACCATGTAAAACACAGAACCACAGAGCATAGGGCACTTCCACACATGGGCGTTGACCTTGGGAAAATGAAAAAATCAACCAGACACAGGGACCCCAAAGTTGAGGGCTGCTGTCTTGACAAGAACCTCCACTCCGGTACACGTTTCATATCCCAGGAAAGAGCCAAGTGGACAAAGACGAGTGGACAAGTGGACAAAGACAAGTGGACAAGTGGACAAGTGGTGCTACGTAGGTCCAATGGAGTGTCACTCAGCCATGAAATCCACGTCATGAGGCTGGTAGCAGCATCCTGAGTGGATTTAGGTACGATCATCCTCAGTGAAATAAGTCCCACAAAAAAAGAAACTTATGATATCACTTATCGAGGGAATGTAAAAATCGCTCCCCATGAACGGAATCCCCAAACAGAACAGAGTCACGCTTTTAGAAAACACACTTATGCCTGCTTCAGGGGAAAGGTGAGGTGCGGTGACGCATAAAACTCGAGTTTGAAATGAGCACAGATACCCTTCCGAAAACCGAATATGGAATGGACACGACCTACTCCTTGCTCAATCAACTGGACTCACCAGACCCTGTTCATCGCACAAGTATCTATCCGACTAGTAAGCATCTTAAAAGCTAAGTCTTGATATCTCTGTGTAAGTGCATCAAGTGTGTGTAAAGCGGCCTAAAACCAGCAGGGAAAATCAGCTCAGACCCATTCTGAGGATACATTTCCAACACAAAGAAGAAACAAGCAGGGCAAAACAGAGAGAAATTCTTCCAAAATGCGTTCAGGGACTGGCATGCAACCAGGATTGACCACATCTACAGCCCCAGCGGCAGAAGACATAAGGCTGGACACTCTTGGGGCTGAGACGATTGGTGAGGTTGGGAAAGCAAATGCAGACCCTTGAAAGGAATCCTGCGTGCTCCCCATTCCATGGCTCCCAACTCTCCAGGTTCAACGCAATCTTCCGACAGCGAAAGCACTCATTGGAAACCCAGCGGATGCTACACAGTGGGATCGGGAAAGCTTTCTGAAACTCACCTCAGTTTTCCTCTCCTGGTGCTCGTGTTCTCCATTCAGGCCCCCTTACTAACAATCTCCCCACTTGGAGACTCGGCACCTTTCCATGCCTCTTTCGTACCGTCTGCAATTTGTCCGCAGGATGAACTGCAAGAGGGGGAACCAATGAGAGACTCGCTGGAGGTGTTTGGTCGGGCACATGTCACTCTCATTTCCCATCACGAAGAAGAATTCACCAGCGGTTCAGCCTGCAACCGCGGATCGACAATAGGGCGTGAAGCCATCCAGCCGTGTTGCGTCCCACTCACAAAAAAGCGACTTGGGAAATGGAGCTCAGGGGCCCTGCACTTCCCAAACCTGCAGAGTTCTAAACGATAACTATCGCCCCAAAATATATTGAGGTCAGGCTACGAAGAGGCGCTGAACGCAAGGCAGAACTGCAGGAAACGGATGTCAACGGGTACATCGGAATGGCCCCGATAGCACATGAAAAGCGCCAGAACGTGGACAATGATGCGGTTGGCCAAAAAGGGCGTATGCGTTTTTTCCTGAATATATTCAGGAAAAAACGCATACGCCCTTTTTGGCCAACCAAGCAACCTGGGAGAGCAAATCAGCACTACAAAGAAATCTCTCGCCCCCCCCCCCCGGGGCAAAAGGGCCAGGCGAAAAAAGTCTAAAAACCAGAAAGGCAGGACAGCCCACGGAGTCAAGGGAGCCTTGTTAAGCTGATGGGCGGGATGTCAATGGCCAACAGCCAATCTTCACAAGTGTATCCTCTTTCCCAAACCATGTAAAACACAGAACCACAGAGCATAGGGCACTTCCACACATGGGCGTTGACCTTGGGAAAATGAAAAAATCAACCAGACACAGGGACCCCAAAGTTGAGGGCTGCTGTCTTGACAAGAACCTCCACTCCGGTACACGTTTCATATCCCAGGAAAGAGCCAAGTGGACAAAGACGAGTGGACAAGTGGACAAAGACAAGTGGACAAGTGGACAAGTGGTGCTACGTAGGTCCAATGGAGTGTCACTCAGCCATGAAATCCACGTCATGAGGCTGGTAGCAGCATCCTGAGTGGATTTAGGTACGATCATCCTCAGTGAAATAAGTCCCACAAAAAAAGAAACTTATGATATCACTTATCGAGGGAATGTAAAAATCGCTCCCCATGAACGGAATCCCCAAACAGAACAGAGTCACGCTTTTAGAAAACACACTTATGCCTGCTTCAGGGGAAAGGTGAGGTGCGGTGACGCATAAAACTCGAGTTTGAAATGAGCACAGATACCCTTCCGAAAACCGAATATGGAATGGACACGACCTACTCCTTGCTCAATCAACTGGACTCACCAGACCCTGTTCATCGCACAAGTATCTATCCGACTAGTAAGCATCTTAAAAGCTAAGTCTTGATATCTCTGTGTAAGTGCATCAAGTGTGTGTAAAGCGGCCTAAAACCAGCAGGGAAAATCAGCTCAGACCCATTCTGAGGATACATTTCCAACACAAAGAAGAAACAAGCAGGGCAAAACAGAGAGAAATTCTTCCAAAATGCGTTCAGGGACTGGCATGCAACCAGGATTGACCACATCTACAGCCCCAGCGGCAGAAGACATAAGGCTGGACACTCTTGGGGCTGAGACGATTGGTGAGGTTGGGAAAGCAAATGCAGACCCTTGAAAGGAATCCTGCGTGCTCCCCATTCCATGGCTCCCAACTCTCCAGGTTCAACGCAATCTTCCGACAGCGAAAGCACTCATTGGAAACCCAGCGGATGCTACACCGTGGGATCGGGAAAGCTTTCTGAAACTCACCTCAGTTTTCCTCTCCTGGTGCTCGTGTTCTCCATTCAGGCCCCCTTACTAACAATCTCCCCACTTGGAGACTCGGCGCCTTTCCATGCCTCTTTCGTACCGTCTGCAATTTGTCCGCAGGATGAACTGCAAGAGGGGGAACCAATGAGAGACTCGCTGGAGGTGTTTGGTCGGGCACATGTCACTCTCATTTCCCATCACGAAGAAGAATTCACCAGCGGTTCAGCCTGCCACCGCGGATCGACAATAGGGCGTGAAGCCATCCAGCCGTGTTGCGTCCCACTCACAAAAAAGCGACTTGGGAAATGGAGCTCAGGGGCCCTGCACTTCCCAAACCTGCAGAGTTCTAAACGATAACTATCGCCCCAAAATATATTGAGCGCAGGCTACGAAGAGGCGCTGAACGCAAGGCAGAACTGCAGGAAACGGATGTCAACGGGTACATCGGAATGGCCCCGATAGCACATGAAAAGCGCCAGAACGTGGACAATGATGCGGTTGGCCAAAAAGGGCGTATGCGTTTTTTCCTGAATATATTCAGGAAAAAACGCATACGCCCTTTTTGGCCAACCAAGCAACCTGGGAGAGCAAATCAGCACTACAAAGAAATCTCTCGCCCCCCCCCGGGGCAAAAGGGCCAGGCGAAAAAAGTCTAAAAACCAGAAAGGCAGGACAGCCCACGGAGTCAAGGGAGCCTTGTTAAGCTGATGGGCGGGATGTCAATGGCCAACAGCCAATCTTCACAAGTGTATCCTCTTTCCCAAACCATGTAAAACACAGAACCACAGAGCATAGGGCACTTCCACACATGGGCGTTGACCTTGGGAAAATGAAAAAATCAACCAGACACAGGGACCCCAAAGTTGAGGGCTGCTGTCTTGACAAGAACCTCCACTCCGGTACACGTTTCATATCCCAGGAAAGAGCCAAGTGGACAAAGACGAGTGGACAAGTGGACAAAGACAAGTGGACAAGTGGACAAGTGGTGCTACGTAGGTCCAATGGAGTGTCACTCAGCCATGAAATCCACGTCATGAGGCTGGTAGCAGCATCCTGAGTGGATTTAGGTACGATCATCCTCAGTGAAATAAGTCCCACAAAAAAAGAAACTTATGATATCACTTATCGAGGGAATGTAAAAATCGCTCCCCATGAACGGAATCCCCAAACAGAACAGAGTCACGCTTTTAGAAAACACACTTATGCCTGCTTCAGGGGAAAGGTGGGGTGCGGTGACACATAAAACTCGAGTTTGAAATGAGCACAGATACCCTTCCGAAAACCGAATATGGAATGGACACGACCTACTCCTTGCTCAATCAACTGGACTCACCAGACCCTGTTCATCGCACAAGTATCTATCCGACTAGTAAGCATCTTAAAAGCTAAGTCTTGATATCTCTGTGTAAGTGCATCAAGTGTGTGTAAAGCGGCCTAAAACCAGCAGGGAAAATCAGCTCAGACCCATTCTGAGGATACATTTCCAACACAAAGAAGAAACAAGCAGGGCAAAACAGAGAGAAATTCTTCCAAAATGCGTTCAGGGACTGGCATGCAACCAGGATTGACCACATCTACAGCCCCAGCGGCAGAAGACATAAGGCTGGACACTCTTGGGGCTGAGACGATTGGTGAGGTTGGGAAAGCAAATGCAGACCCTTGAAAGGAATCCTGCGTGCTCCCCATTCCATGGCTCCCAACTCTCCAGGTTCAACGCAATCTTCCGACAGCGAAAGCACTCATTGGAAACCCAGCGGATGCTACACCGTGGGATCGGGAAAGCTTTCTGAAACTCACCTCAGTTTTCCTCTCCTGGTGCTCGTGTTCTCCATTCAGGCCCCCTTACTAACAATCTCCCCACTTGGAGACTCGGCGCCTTTCCATGCCTCTTTCGTACCGTCTGCAATTTGTCCGCAGGATGAACTGCAAGAGGGGGAACCAATGAGAGACTCGCTGGAGGTGTTTGGTCGGGCACATGTCACTCTCATTTCCCATCACGAAGAAGAATTCACCAGCGGTTCAGCCTGCAACCGCGGATCGACAATAGGGCGTGAAGCCATCCAGCCGTGTTGCGTCCCACTCACAAAAAAGCGACTTGGGAAATGGAGCTCAGGGGCCCTGCACTTCCCAAACCTGCAGAGTTCTAAACGATAACTATCGCCCCAAAATATATTGAGGTCAGGCTACGAAGAGGCGCTGAACGCAAGGCAGAACTGCAGGAAACGGATGTCAACGGGTACATCGGAATGGCCTCGATAGCACATGAAAAGCGCCAGAACGTGGACAATGATGCGGTTGGCCAAAAAGGGCGTATGCGTTTTTTCCTGAATATATTCAGGAAAAAACGCATACGCCCTTTTTGGCCAACCAAGCAACCTGGGAGAGCAAATCACCACTACAAAGAAATCTCTCGCCCCCCCCCCGGGGGCAAAAGGGCCAGGCGAAAAAAGTCTAAAAACCAGAAAGGCAGGACAGCCCACGGAGTCAAGGGAGCCTTGTTAAGCTGATGGGCGGGATGTCAATGGCCAACAGCCAATCTTCACAAGTGTATCCTCTTTCCCAAACCATGTAAAACACAGAACCACAGAGCATAGGGCACTTCCACACATGGGCGTTGACCTTGGGAAAATGAAAAAATCAACCAGACACAGGGACCCCAAAGTTGAGGGCTGCTGTCTTGACAAGAACCTCCACTCCGGTACACGTTTCATATCCCAGGAAAGAGCCAAGTGGACAAAGACGAGTGGACAAGTGGACAAAGACAAGTGGACAAGTGGACAAGTGGTGCTACGTAGGTCCAATGGAGTGTCACTCAGCCATGAAATCCACGTCATGAGGCTGGTAGCAGCATCCTGAGTGGATTTAGGTACGATCATCCTCAGTGAAATAAGTCCCACAAAAAAAGAAACTTATGATATCACTTATCGAGGGAATGTAAAAATCGCTCCCCATGAACGGAATCCCCAAACAGAACAGAGTCACGCTTTTAGAAAACACACTTATGCCTGCTTCAGGGGAAAGGTGAGGTGGGGTGACGCATAAAACTCGAGTTTGAAATGAGCACAGATACCCTTCCGAAAACCGAATATGGAATGGACACGACCTACTCCTTGCTCAATCAACTGGACTCACCAGACCCTGTTCATCGCACAAGTATCTATCCGACTAGTAAGCATCTTAAAAGCTAAGTCTTGATATCTCTGTGTAAGTGCATCAAGTGTGTGTAAAGCGGCCTAAAACCAGCAGGGAAAATCAGCTCAGACCCATTCTGAGGATACATTTCCAACACAAAGAAGAAACAAGCAGGGCAAAACAGAGAGAAATTCTTCCAAAATGCGTTCAGGGACTGGCATGCAACCAGGATTGACCACATCTACAGCCCCAGCGGCAGAAGACATAAGGCTGGACACTCTTGGGGCTGAGACGATTGGTGAGGTTGGGAAAGCAAATGCAGACCCTTGAAAGGAATCCTGCGTGCTCCCCATTCCATGGCTCCCAACTCTCCAGGTTCAACGCAATCTTCCGACAGCGAAAGCACTCATTGGAAACCCAGCGGATGCTACACAGTGGGATCGGGAAAGCTTTCTGAAACTCACCTCAGTTTTCCTCTCCTGGTGCTCGTGTTCTCCATTCAGGCCCCCTTACTAACAATCTCCCCACTTGGAGACTCGGCGCCTTTCCATGCCTCTTTCGTACCGTCTGCAATTTGTCCGCAGGATGAACTGCAAGAGGGGGAACCAATGAGAGACTCGCTGGAGGTGTTTGGTCGGGCACATGTCACTCTCATTTCCCATCACGAAGAAGAATTCACCAGCGGTTCAGCCTGCAACCGCGGATCGACAATAGGGCGTGAAGCCATCCAGCCGTGTTGCGTCCCACTCACAAAAAAGCGACTTGGGAAATGGAGCTCAGGGGCCCTGCACTTCCCAAACCTGCAGAGTTCTAAACGATAACTATCGCCCCAAAATATATTGAGGTCAGGCTACGAAAAGGCGCTGAACGCAAGGCAGAACTGCAGGAAACGGATGTCAACGGGTACATCGGAATGGCCCCGATAGCACATGAAAAGCGCCAGAACGTGGACAATGATGCGGTTGGCCAAAAAGGGCGTATGCGTTTTTTCCTGAATATATTCAGGAAAAAACGCATACGCCCTTTTTGGCCAACCAAGCAACCTGGGAGAGCAAATCAGCACTACAAAGAAATCTCTCGCCCCCCCCCCGGGGCAAAAGGGCCAGGCGAAAAAAGTCTAAAAACCAGAAAGGCAGGACAGCCCACGGAGTCAAGGGAGCCTTGTTAAGCTGATGGGCGGGATGTCAATGGCCAACAGCCAATCTTCACAAGTGTATCCTCTTTCCCAAACCATGTAAAACACAGAACCACAGAGCATAGGGCACTTCCACACATGGGCGTTGACCTTGGGAAAATGAAAAAATCAACCAGACACAGGGACCCCAAAGTTGAGGGCTGCTGTCTTGACAAGAACCTCCACTCCGGTACACGTTTCATATCCCAGGAAAGAGCCAAGTGGACAAAGACGAGTGGACAAGTGGACAAAGACAAGTGGACAAGTGGACAAGTGGTGCTACGTAGGTCCAATGGAGTGTCACTCAGCCATGAAATCCACGTCATGAGGCTGGTAGCAGCATCCTGAGTGGATTTAGGTACGATCATCCTCAGTGAAATAAGTCCCACAAAAAAAGAAACTTAGGATATCACTTATCGAGGGAATGTAAAAATCGCTCCCCATGAACGGAATCCCCAAACAGAACAGAGTCACGCTTTTAGAAAACACACTTATGCCTGCTTCAGGGGAAAGGTGAGGTGCGGTGACGCATAAAACTCGAGTTTGAAATGAGCACAGATACCCTTCCGAAAACCGAATATGGAATGGACACGACCTACTCCTTGCTCAATCAACTGGACTCACCAGACCCTGTTCATCGCACAAGTATCTATCCGACTAGTAAGCATCTTAAAAGCTAAGTCTTGATATCTCTGTGTAAGTGCATCAAGTGTGTGTAAAGCGGCCTAAAACCAGCAGGGAAAATCAGCTCAGACCCATTCTGAGGATACATTTCCAACACAAAGAAGAAACAAGCAGGGCAAAACAGAGAGAAATTCTTCCAAAATGCGTTCAGGGACTGGCATGCAACCAGGATTGACCACATCTACAGCCCCAGCGGCAGAAGACATAAGGCTGGACACTCTTGGGGCTGAGACGATTGGTGAGGTTGGGAAAGCAAATGCAGACCCTTGAAAGGAATCCTGCGTGCTCCCCATTCCATGGCTCCCAACTCTCCAGGTTCAACGCAATCTTCCGACAGCGAAAGCACTCATTGGAAACCCAGCGGATGCTACACCGTGGGATCGGGAAAGCTTTCTGAAACTCACCTCAGTTTTCCTCTCCTGGTGCTCGTGTTCTCCATTCAGGCCCCCTTACTAACAATCTCCCCACTTGGAGACTCGGCGCCTTTCCATGCCTCTTTCGTACCGTCTGCAATTTGTCCGCAGGATGAACTGCAAGAGGGGGAACCAATGAGAGACTCGCTGGAGGTGTTTGGTCGGGCACATGTCACTCTCATTTCCCATCACGAAGAAGAATTCACCAGCGGTTCAGCCTGCCACCGCGGATCGACAATAGGGCGTGAAGCCATCCAGCCGTGTTGCGTCCCACTCACAAAAAAGCGACTTGGGAAATGGAGCTCAGGGGCCCTGCACTTCCCAAACCTGCAGAGTTCTAAACGATAACTATCGCCCCAAAATATATTGAGCGCAGGCTACGAAGAGGCGCTGAACGCAAGGCAGAACTGCAGGAAACGGATGTCAACGGGTACATCGGAATGGCCCCGATAGCACATGAAAAGCGCCAGAACGTGGACAATGATGCGGTTGGCCAAAAAGGGCGTATGCGTTTTTTCCTGAATATATTCAGGAAAAAACGCATACGCCCTTTTTGGCCAACCAAGCAACCTGGGAGAGCAAATCAGCACTACAAAGAAATCTCTCGCCCCCCCCCGGGGCAAAAGGGCCAGGCGAAAAAAGTCTAAAAACCAGAAAGGCAGGACAGCCCACGGAGTCAAGGGAGCCTTGTTAAGCTGATGGGCGGGATGTCAATGGCCAACAGCCAATCTTCACAAGTGTATCCTCTTTCCCAAACCATGTAAAACACAGAACCACAGAGCATAGGGCACTTCCACACATGGGCGTTGACCTTGGGAAAATGAAAAAATCAACCAGACACAGGGACCCCAAAGTTGAGGGCTGCTGTCTTGACAAGAACCTCCACTCCGGTACACGTTTCATATCCCAGGAAAGAGCCAAGTGGACAAAGACGAGTGGACAAGTGGACAAAGACAAGTGGACAAGTGGACAAGTGGTGCTACGTAGGTCCAATGGAGTGTCACTCAGCCATGAAATCCACGTCATGAGGCTGGTAGCAGCATCCTGAGTGGATTTAGGTACGATCATCCTCAGTGAAATAAGTCCCACAAAAAAAGAAACTTATGATATCACTTATCGAGGGAATGTAAAAATCGCTCCCCATGAACGGAATCCCCAAACAGAACAGAGTCACGCTTTTAGAAAACACACTTATGCCTGCTTCAGGGGAAAGGTGGGGTGCGGTGACACATAAAACTCGAGTTTGAAATGAGCACAGATACCCTTCCGAAAACCGAATATGGAATGGACACGACCTACTCCTTGCTCAATCAACTGGACTCACCAGACCCTGTTCATCGCACAAGTATCTATCCGACTAGTAAGCATCTTAAAAGCTAAGTCTTGATATCTCTGTGTAAGTGCATCAAGTGTGTGTAAAGCGGCCTAAAACCAGCAGGGAAAATCAGCTCAGACCCATTCTGAGGATACATTTCCAACACAAAGAAGAAACAAGCAGGGCAAAACAGAGAGAAATTCTTCCAAAATGCGTTCAGGGACTGGCATGCAACCAGGATTGACCACATCTACAGCCCCAGCGGCAGAAGACATAAGGCTGGACACTCTTGGGGCTGAGACGATTGGTGAGGTTGGGAAAGCAAATGCAGACCCTTGAAAGGAATCCTGCGTGCTCCCCATTCCATGGCTCCCAACTCTCCAGGTTCAACGCAATCTTCCGACAGCGAAAGCACTCATTGGAAACCCAGCGGATGCTACACCGTGGGATCGGGAAAGCTTTCTGAAACTCACCTCAGTTTTCCTCTCCTGGTGCTCGTGTTCTCCATTCAGGCCCCCTTACTAACAATCTCCCCACTTGGAGACTCGGCGCCTTTCCATGCCTCTTTCGTACCGTCTGCAATTTGTCCGCAGGATGAACTGCAAGAGGGGGAACCAATGAGAGACTCGCTGGAGGTGTTTGGTCGGGCACATGTCACTCTCATTTCCCATCACGAAGAAGAATTCACCAGCGGTTCAGCCTGCAACCGCGGATCGACAATAGGGCGTGAAGCCATCCAGCCGTGTTGCGTCCCACTCACAAAAAAGCGACTTGGGAAATGGAGCTCAGGGGCCCTGCACTTCCCAAACCTGCAGAGTTCTAAACGATAACTATCGCCCCAAAATATATTGAGGTCAGGCTACGAAGAGGCGCTGAACGCAAGGCAGAACTGCAGGAAACGGATGTCAACGGGTACATCGGAATGGCCCCGATAGCACATGAAAAGCGCCAGAACGTGGACAATGATGCGGTTGGCCAAAAAGGGCGTATGCGTTTTTTCCTGAATATATTCAGGAAAAAACGCATACGCCCTTTTTGGCCAACCAAGCAACCTGGGAGAGCAAATCAGCACTACAAAGAAATCTCTCGCCCCCCCCCCCCCGGGGCAAAAGGGCCAGGCGAAAAAAGTCTAAAAACCAGAAAGGCAGGACAGCCCACGGAGTCAAGGGAGCCTTGTTAAGCTGATGGGCGGGATGTCAATGGCCAACAGCCAATCTTCACAAGTGTATCCTCTTTCCCAAACCATGTAAAACACAGAACCACAGAGCATAGGGCACTTCCACACATGGGCGTTGACCTTGGGAAAATGAAAAAATCAACCAGACACAGGGACCCCAAAGTTGAGGGCTGCTGTCTTGACAAGAACCTCCACTCCGGTACACGTTTCATATCCCAGGAAAGAGCCAAGTGGACAAAGACGAGTGGACAAGTGGACAAAGACAAGTGGACAAGTGGACAAGTGGTGCTACGTAGGTCCAATGGAGTGTCACTCAGCCATGAAATCCACGTCATGAGGCTGGTAGCAGCATCCTGAGTGGATTTAGGTACGATCATCCTCAGTGAAATAAGTCCCACAAAAAAAGAAACTTATGATATCACTTATCGAGGGAATGTAAAAATCGCTCCCCATGAACGGAATCCCCAAACAGAACAGAGTCACGCTTTTAGAAAACACACTTATGCCTGCTTCAGGGGAAAGGTGAGGTGCGGTGACGCATAAAATTCGAGTTTGAAATGAGCACAGATACCCTTCCGAAAACCGAATATGGAATGGACACGACCTACTCCTTGCTCAATCAACTGGACTCACCAGACCCTGTTCATCGCACAAGTATCTATCCGACTAGTAAGCATCTTAAAAGCTAAGTCTTGATATCTCTGTGTAAGTGCATCAAGTGTGTGTAAAGCGGCCTAAAACCAGCAGGGAAAATCAGCTCAGACCCATTCTGAGGATACATTTCCAACACAAAGAAGAAACAAGCAGGGCAAAACAGAGAGAAATTCTTCCAAAATGCGTTCAGGGACTGGCATGCAACCAGGATTGACCACATCTACAGCCCCAGCGGCAGAAGACATAAGGCTGGACACTCTTGGGGCTGAGACGATTGGTGAGGTTGGGAAAGCAAATGCAGACCCTTGAAAGGAATCCTGCGTGCTCCCCATTCCATGGCTCCCAACTCTCCAGGTTCAACGCAATCTTCCGACGGCGAAAGCACTCATTGGAAACCCAGCGGATGCTACACCGTGGGATCGGGAAAGCTTTCTGAAACTCACCTCAGTTTTCCTCTCCTGGTGCTCGTGTTCTCCATTCAGGCCCCCTTACTAACAATCTCCCCACTTGGAGACTCGGCGCCTTTCCATGCCTCTTTCGTACCGTCTGCAATTTGTCCGCAGGATGAACTGCAAGAGGGGGAACCAATGAGAGACTCGCTGGAGGTGTTTGGTCGGGCACATGTCACTCTCATTTCCCATCACGAAGAAGAATTCACCAGCGGTTCAGCCTGCAACCGCGGATCGACAATAGGGCGTGAAGCCATCCAGCCGTGTTGCGTCCCACTCACAAAAAAGCGACTTGGGAAATGGAGCTCAGGGGCCCTGCACTTCCCAAACCTGCAGAGTTCTAAACGATAACTATCGCCCCAAAATATATTGAGGTCAGGCTACGAAGAGGCGCTGAACGCAAGGCAGAACTGCAGGAAACGGATGTCAACGGGTACATCGGAATGGCCTCGATAGCACATGAAAAGCGCCAGAACGTGGACAATGATGCGGTTGGCCAAAAAGGGCGTATGCGTTTTTTCCTGAATATATTCAGGAAAAAACGCATACGCCCTTTTTGGCCAACCAAGCAACCTGGGAGAGCAAATCAGCACTACAAAGAAATCTCTCGCCCCCCCCCCGGGGGCAAAAGGGCCAGGCGAAAAAAGTCTAAAAACCAGAAAGGCAGGACAGCCCACGGAGTCAAGGGAGCCTTGTTAAGCTGATGGGCGGGATGTCAATGGCCAACAGCCAATCTTCACAAGTGTATCCTCTTTCCCAAACCATGTAAAACACAGAACCACAGAGCATAGGGCACTTCCACACATGGGCGTTGACCTTGGGAAAATGAAAAAATCAACCAGACACAGGGACCCCAAAGTTGAGGGCTGCTGTCTTGACAAGAACCTCCACTCCGGTACACGTTTCATATCCCAGGAAAGAGCCAAGTGGACAAAGACGAGTGGACAAGTGGACAAAGACAAGTGGACAAGTGGACAAGTGGTGCTACGTAGGTCCAATGGAGTGTCACTCAGCCATGAAATCCACGTCATGAGGCTGGTAGCAGCATCCTGAGTGGATTTAGGTACGATCATCCTCAGTGAAATAAGTCCCACAAAAAAAGAAACTTATGATATCACTTATCGAGGGAATGTAAAAATCGCTCCCCATGAACGGAATCCCCAAACAGAACAGAGTCACGCTTTTAGAAAACACACTTATGCCTGCTTCAGGGGAAAGGTGAGGTGCGGTGACGCATAAAACTCGAGTTTGAAATGAGCACAGATACCCTTCCGAAAACCGAATATGGAATGGACACGACCTACTCCTTGCTCAATCAACTGGACTCACCAGACCCTGTTCATCGCACAAGTATCTATCCGACTAGTAAGCATCTTAAAAGCTAAGTCTTGATATCTCTGTGTAAGTGCATCAAGTGTGTGTAAAGCGGCCTAAAACCAGCAGGGAAAATCAGCTCAGACCCATTCTGAGGATACATTTCCAACACAAAGAAGAAACAAGCAGGGCAAAACAGAGAGAAATTCTTCCAAAATGCGTTCAGGGACTGGCATGCAACCAGGATTGACCACATCTACAGCCCCAGCGGCAGAAGACATAAGGCTGGACACTCTTGGGGCTGAGACGATTGGTGAGGTTGGGAAAGCAAATGCAGACCCTTGAAAGGAATCCTGCGTGCTCCCCATTCCATGGCTCCCAACTCTCCAGGTTCAACGCAATCTTCCGACAGCGAAAGCACTCATTGGAAACCCAGCGGATGCTACACCGTGGGATCGGGAAAGCTTTCTGAAACTCACCTCAGTTTTCCTCTCCTGGTGCTCGTGTTCTCCATTCAGGCCCCCTTACTAACAATCTCCCCACTTGGAGACTCGGCGCCTTTCCATGCCTCTTTCGTACCGTCTGCAATTTGTCCGCAGGATGAACTGCAAGAGGGGGAACCAATGAGAGACTCGCTGGAGGTGTTTGGTCGGGCACATGTCACTCTCATTTCCCATCACGAAGAAGAATTCACCAGCGGTTCAGCCTGCCACCGCGGATCGACAATAGGGCGTGAAGCCATCCAGCCGTGTTGCGTCCCACTCACAAAAAAGCGACTTGGGAAATGGAGCTCAGGGGCCCTGCACTTCCCAAACCTGCAGAGTTCTAAACGATAACTATCGCCCCAAAATATATTGAGGTCAGGCTACGAAGAGGCGCTGAACGCAAGGCAGAACTGCAGGAAACGGATGTCAACGGGTACATCGGAATGGCCCCGATAGCACATGAAAAGCGCCAGAACGTGGACAATGATGCGGTTGGCCAAAAAGGGCGTATGCGTTTTTTCCTGAATATATTCAGGAAAAAACGCATACGCCCTTTTTGGCCAACCAAGCAACCTGGGAGAGCAAATCAGCACTACAAAGAAATCTCTCGCCCCCCCCCCCCCCGAGGCAAAAGGGCCAGGCGAAAAAAAGTCTAAAAACCAGAAAGGCAGGACAGCCCACGGAGTCAAGGGAGCCTTGTTAAGCTGATGGGCGGGATGTCAATGGCCAACAGCCAATCTTCACAAGTGTATCCTCTTTCCCAAACCATGTAAAACACAGAACCACAGAGCATAGGGCACTTCCACACATGGGCGTTGACCTTGGGAAAATGAAAAAATCAACCAGACACAGGGACCCCAAAGTTGAGGGCTGCTGTCTTGACAAGAACCTCCACTCCGGTACACGTTTCATATCCCAGGAAAGAGCCAAGTGGACAAAGACGAGTGGACAAGTGGACAAAGACAAGTGGACAAGTGGACAAGTGGTGCTACGTAGGTCCAATAGAGTGTCACTCAGCCATGAAATCCACGTCATGAGGCTGGTAGCAGCATCCTGAGTGGATTTAGGTACGATCATCCTTAGTGAAATAAGTCCCACAAAAAAAGAAACTTATGATATCACTTATCGAGGGAATGTAAAAATCGCTCCCCATGAACGGAATCCCCAAACAGAACAGAGTCACGCTTTTAGAAAACACACTTATGCCTGCTTCAGGGGAAAGGTGAGGTGCGGTGACGCATAAAACTCGAGTTTGAAATGAGCACAGATACCCTTCCGAAAACCGAATATGGAATGGACACGACCTACTCCTTGCTCAATCAACTGGACTCACCAGACCCTGTTCATCGCACAAGTATCTATCCGACTAGTAAGCATCTTAAAAGCTAAGTCTTGATATCTCTGTGTAAGTGCATCAAGTGTGTGTAAAGCGGCCTAAAACCAGCAGGGAAAATCAGCTCAGACCCATTCTGAGGATACATTTCCAACACAAAGAAGAAACAAGCAGGGCAAAACAGAGAGAAATTCTTCCAAAATGCGTTCAGGGACTGGCATGCAACCAGGATTGACCACATCTACAGCCCCAGCGGCAGAAGACATAAGGCTGGACACTCTTGGGGCTGAGACGATTGGTGAGGTTGGGAAAGCAAATGCAGACCCTTGAAAGGAATCCTGCGTGCTCCCCATTCCATGGCTCCCAACTCTCCAGGTTCAACGCAATCTTCCGACAGCGAAAGCACTCATTGGAAACCCAGCGGATGCTACACCGTGGGATCGGGAAAGCTTTCTGAAACTCACCTCAGTTTTCCTCTCCTGGTGCTCGTGTTCTCCATTCAGGCCCCCTTACTAACAATCTCCCCACTTGGAGACTCGGCGCCTTTCCATGCCTCTTTCGTACCGTCTGCAATTTGTCCGCAGGATGAACTGCAAGAGGGGGAACCAATGAGAGACTCGCTGGAGGTGTTTGGTCGGGCACATGTCACTCTCATTTCCCATCACGAAGAAGAATTCACCAGCGGTTCAGCCTGCCACCGCGGATCGACAATAGGGCGTGAAGCCATCCAGCCGTGTTGCGTCCCACTCACAAAAAAGCGACTTGGGAAATGGAGCTCAGGGGCCCTGCACTTCCCAAACCTGCAGAGTTCTAAACGATAACTATCGCCCCAAAATATATTGAGCGCAGGCTACGAAGAGGCGCTGAACGCAAGGCAGAACTGCAGGAAACGGATGTCAACGGGTACATCGGAATGGCCCCGATAGCACATGAAAAGCGCCAGAACGTGGACAATGATGCGGTTGGCCAAAAAGGGCGTATGCGTTTTTTCCTGAATATATTCAGGAAAAAACGCATACGCCCTTTTTGGCCAACCAAGCAACCTGGGAGAGCAAATCAGCACTACAAAGAAATCTCTCGCCCCCCCCCGGGGCAAAAGGGCCAGGCGAAAAAAGTCTAAAAACCAGAAAGGCAGGACAGCCCACGGAGTCAAGGGAGCCTTGTTAAGCTGATGGGCGGGATGTCAATGGCCAACAGCCAATCTTCACAAGTGTATCCTCTTTCCCAAACCATGTAAAACACAGAACCACAGAGCATAGGGCACTTCCACACATGGGCGTTGACCTTGGGAAAATGAAAAAATCAACCAGACACAGGGACCCCAAAGTTGAGGGCTGCTGTCTTGACAAGAACCTCCACTCCGGTACACGTTTCATATCCCAGGAAAGAGCCAAGTGGACAAAGACGAGTGGACAAGTGGACAAAGACAAGTGGACAAGTGGACAAGTGGTGCTACGTAGGTCCAATGGAGTGTCACTCAGCCATGAAATCCACGTCATGAGGCTGGTAGCAGCATCCTGAGTGGATTTAGGTACGATCATCCTCAGTGAAATAAGTCCCACAGAAAAAGAAACTTATGATATCACTTATCGAGGGAATGTAAAAATCGCTCCCCATGAACGGAATCCCCAAACAGAACAGAGTCACGCTTTTAGAAAACACACTTATGCCTGCTTCAGGGGAAAGGTGAGGTGCGGTGACGCATAAAACTCGAGTTTGAAATGAGCACAGATACCCTTCCGAAAACCGAATATGGAATGGACACGACCTACTCCTTGCTCAATCAACTGGACTCACCAGACCCTGTTCATCGCACAAGTATCTATCCGACTAGTAAGCATCTTAAAAGCTAAGTCTTGATATCTCTGTGTAAGTGCATCAAGTGTGTGTAAAGCGGCCTAAAACCAGCAGGGAAAATCAGCTCAGACCCATTCTGAGGATACATTTCCAACACAAAGAAGAAACAAGCAGGGCAAAACAGAGAGAAATTCTTCCAAAATGCGTTCAGGGACTGGCATGCAACCAGGATTGACCACATCTACAGCCCCAGCGGCAGAAGACATAAGGCTGGACACTCTTGGGGCTGAGACGATTGGTGAGGTTGGGAAAGCAAATGCAGACCCTTGAAAGGAATCCTGCGTGCTCCCCATTCCATGGCTCCCAACTCTCCAGGTTCAACGCAATCTTCCGACAGCGAAAGCACTCATTGGAAACCCAGCGGATGCTACACCGTGGGATCGGGAAAGCTTTCTGAAACTCACCTCAGTTTTCCTCTCCTGGTGCTCGTGTTCTCCATTCAGGCCCCCTTACTAACAATCTCCCCACTTGGAGACTCGGCACCTTTCCATGCCTCTTTCGTACCGTCTGCAATTTGTCCGCAGGATGAACTGCAAGAGGGGGAACCAATGAGAGACTCGCTGGAGGTGTTTGGTCGGGCACATGTCACTCTCATTTCCCATCACGAAGAAGAATTCACCAGCGGTTCAGCCTGCAACCGCGGATCGACAATAGGGCGTGAAGCCATCCAGCCGTGTTGCGTCCCACTCACAAAAAAGCGACTTGGGAAATGGAGCTCAGGGGCCCTGCACTTCCCAAACCTGCAGAGTTCTAAACGATAACTATCGCCCCAAAATATATTGAGGTCAGGCTACGAAGAGGCGCTGAACGCAAGGCAGAACTGCAGGAAACGGATGTCAACGGGTACATCGGAATGGCCCCGATAGCACATGAAAAGCGCCAGAACGTGGACAATGATGCGGTTGGCCAAAAAGGGCGTATGCGTTTTTTCCTGAATATATTCAGGAAAAAACGCATACGCCCTTTTTGGCCAACCAAGCAACCTGGGAGAGCAAATCAGCACTACAAAGAAATCTCTCGCCCCCCCCCCCGGGGCAAAAGGGCCAGGCGAAAAAAGTCTAAAAACCAGAAAGGCAGGACAGCCCACGGAGTCAAGGGAGCCTTGTTAAGCTGATGGGCGGGATGTCAATGGCCAACAGCCAATCTTCACAAGTGTATCCTCTTTCCCAAACCATGTAAAACACAGAACCACAGAGCATAGGGCACTTCCACACATGGGCGTTGACCTTGGGAAAATGAAAAAATCAACCAGACACAGGGACCCCAAAGTTGAGGGCTGCTGTCTTGACAAGAACCTCCACTCCGGTACACGTTTCATATCCCAGGAAAGAGCCAAGTGGACAAAGACGAGTGGACAAGTGGACAAAGACAAGTGGACAAGTGGACAAGTGGTGCTACGTAGGTCCAATGGAGTGTCACTCAGCCATGAAATCCACGTCATGAGGCTGGTAGCAGCATCCTGAGTGGATTTAGGTACGATCATCCTCAGTGAAATAAGTCCCACAAAAAAAGAAACTTATGATATCACTTATCGAGGGAATGTAAAAATCGCTCCCCATGAACGGAATCCCCAAACAGAACAGAGTCACGCTTTTAGAAAACACACTTATGCCTGCTTCAGGGGAAAGGTGAGGTGCGGTGACGCATAAAACTCGAGTTTGAAATGAGCACAGATACCCTTCCGAAAACCGAATATGGAATGGACACGACCTACTCCTTGCTCAATCAACTGGACTCACCAGACCCTGTTCATCGCACAAGTATCTATCCGACTAGTAAGCATCTTAAAAGCTAAGTCTTGATATCTCTGTGTAAGTGCATCAAGTGTGTGTAAAGCGGCCTAAAACCAGCAGGGAAAATCAGCTCAGACCCATTCTGAGGATACATTTCCAACACAAAGAAGAAACAAGCAGGGCAAAACAGAGAGAAATTCTTCCAAAATGCGTTCAGGGACTGGCATGCAACCAGGATTGACCACATCTACAGCCCCAGCGGCAGAAGACATAAGGCTGGACACTCTTGGGGCTGAGACGATTGGTGAGGTTGGGAAAGCAAATGCAGACCCTTGAAAGGAATCCTGCGTGCTCCCCATTCCATGGCTCCCAACTCTCCAGGTTCAACGCAATCTTCCGACAGCGAAAGCACTCATTGGAAACCCAGCGGATGCTACACCGTGGGATCGGGAAAGCTTTCTGAAACTCACCTCAGTTTTCCTCTCCTGGTGCTCGTGTTCTCCATTCAGGCCCCCTTACTAACAATCTCCCCACTTGGAGACTCGGCGCCTTTCCATGCCTCTTTCGTACCGTCTGCAATTTGTCCGCAGGATGAACTGCAAGAGGGGGAACCAATGAGAGACTCGCTGGAGGTGTTTGGTCGGGCACATGTCACTCTCATTTCCCATCACGAAGAAGAATTCACCAGCGGTTCAGCCTGCCACCGCGGATCGACAATAGGGCGTGAAGCCATCCAGCCGTGTTGCGTCCCACTCACAAAAAAGCGACTTGGGAAATGGAGCTCAGGGGCCCTGCACTTCCCAAACCTGCAGAGTTCTAAACGATAACTATCGCCCCAAAATATATTGAGGTCAGGCTACGAAGAGGCGCTGAACGCAAGGCAGAACTGCAGGAAACGGATGTCAACGGGTACATCGGAATGGCCCCGATAGCACATGAAAAGCGCCAGAACGTGGACAATGATGCGGTTGGCCAAAAAGGGCGTATGCGTTTTTTCCTGAATATATTCAGGAAAAAACGCATACGCCCTTTTTGGCCAACCAAGCAACCTGGGAGAGCAAATCAGCACTACAAAGAAATCTCTCGCCCCCCCCCCCCGGGGCAAAAGGGCCAGGCGAAAAAAGTCTAAAAACCAGAAAGGCAGGACAGCCCACGGAGTCAAGGGAGCCTTGTTAAGCTGATGGGCGGGATGTCAATGGCCAACAGCCAATCTTCACAAGTGTATCCTCTTTCCCAAACCATGTAAAACACAGAACCACAGAGCATAGGGCACTTCCACACATGGGCGTTGACCTTGGGAAAATGAAAAAATCAACCAGACACAGGGACCCCAAAGTTGAGGGCTGCTGTCTTGACAAGAACCTCCACTCCGGTACACGTTTCATATCCCAGGAAAGAGCCAAGTGGACAAAGACGAGTGGACAAGTGGACAAAGACAAGTGGACAAGTGGACAAGTGGTGCTACGTAGGTCCAATGGAGTGTCACTCAGCCATGAAATCCACGTCATGAGGCTGGTAGCAGCATCCTGAGTGGATTTAGGTACGATCATCCTCAGTGAAATAAGTCCCACAAAAAAAGAAACTTATGATATCACTTATCGAGGGAATGTAAAAATCGCTCCCCATGAACGGAATCCCCAAACAGAACAGAGTCACGCTTTTAGAAAACACACTTATGCCTGCTTCAGGGGAAAGGTGAGGTGCGGTGACGCATAAAACTCGAGTTTGAAATGAGCACAGATACCCTTCCGAAAACCGAATATGGAATGGACACGACCTACTCCTTGCTCAATCAACTGGACTCACCAGACCCTGTTCATCGCACAAGTATCTATCCGACTAGTAAGCATCTTAAAAGCTAAGTCTTGATATCTCTGTGTAAGTGCATCAAGTGTGTGTAAAGCGGCCTAAAACCAGCAGGGAAAATCAGCTCAGACCCATTCTGAGGATACATTTCCAACACAAAGAAGGAACAAGCAGGGCAAAACAGAGAGAAATTCTTCCAAAATGCGTTCAGGGACTGGCATGCAACCAGGATTGACCACATCTACAGCCCCAGCGGCAGAAGACATAAGGCTGGACACTCTTGGGGCTGAGACGATTGGTGAGGTTGGGAAAGCAAATGCAGACCCTTGAAAGGAATCCTGCGTGCTCCCCATTCCATGGCTCCCAACTCTCCAGGTTCAACGCAATCTTCCGACAGCGAAAGCACTCATTGGAAACCCAGCGGATGCTACACCGTGGGATCGGGAAAGCTTTCTGAAACTCACCTCAGTTTTCCTCTCCTGGTGCTCGTGTTCTCCATTCAGGCCCCCTTACTAACAATCTCCCCACTTGGAGACTCGGCGCCTTTCCATGCCTCTTTCGTACCGTCTGCAATTTGTCCGCAGGATGAACTGCAAGAGGGGGAACCAATGAGAGACTCGCTGGAGGTGTTTGGTCGGGCACATGTCACTCTCATTTCCCATCACGAAGAAGAATTCACCAGCGGTTCAGCCTGCAACCGCGGATCGACAATAGGGCGTGAAGCCATCCAGCCGTGTTGCGTCCCACTCACAAAAAAGCGACTTGGGAAATGGAGCTCAGGGGCCCTGCACTTCCCAAACCTGCAGAGTTCTAAACGATAACTATCGCCCCAAAATATATTGAGGTCAGGCTACGAAGAGGCGCTGAACGCAAGGCAGAACTGCAGGAAACGGATGTCAACGGGTACATCGGAATGGCCCCGATAGCACATGAAAAGCGCCAGAACGTGGACAATGATGCGGTTGGCCAAAAAGGGCGTATGCGTTTTTTCCTGAATATATTCAGGAAAAAACGCATACGCCCTTTTTGGCCAACCAAGCAACCTGGGAGAGCAAATCAGCACTACAAAGAAATCTCTCGCCCCCCCCCCCCCGGGGCAAAAGGGCCAGGCGAAAAAAGTCTAAAAACCAGAAAGGCAGGACAGCCCACGGAGTCAAGGGAGCCTTGTTAAGCTGATGGGCGGGATGTCAATGGCCAACAGCCAATCTTCACAAGTGTATCCTCTTTCCCAAACCATGTAAAACACAGAACCACAGAGCATAGGGCACTTCCACACATGGGCGTTGACCTTGGGAAAATGAAAAAATCAACCAGACACAGGGACCCCAAAGTTGAGGGCTGCTGTCTTGACAAGAACCTCCACTCCGGTACACGTTTCATATCCCAGGAAAGAGCCAAGTGGACAAAGACGAGTGGACAAGTGGACAAAGACAAGTGGACAAGTGGACAAGTGGTGCTACGTAGGTCCAATGGAGTGTCACTCAGCCATGAAATCCACGTCATGAGGCTGGTAGCAGCATCCTGAGTGGATTTAGGTACGATCATCCTCAGTGAAATAAGTCCCACAAAAAAAGAAACTTATGATATCACTTATCGAGGGAATGTAAAAATCGCTCCCCATGAACGGAATCCCCAAACAGAACAGAGTCACGCTTTTAGAAAACACACTTATGCCTGCTTCAGGGGAAAGGTGAGGTGCGGTGACGCATAAAACTCGAGTTTGAAATGAGCACAGATACCCTTCCGAAAACCGAATATGGAATGGACACGACCTACTCCTTGCTCAATCAACTGGACTCACCAGACCCTGTTCATCGCACAAGTATCTATCCGACTAGTAAGCATCTTAAAAGCTAAGTCTTGATATCTCTGTGTAAGTGCATCAAGTGTGTGTAAAGCGGCCTAAAACCAGCAGGGAAAATCAGCTCAGACCCATTCTGAGGATACATTTCCAACACAAAGAAGAAACAAGCAGGGCAAAACAGAGAGAAATTCTTCCAAAATGCGTTCAGGGACTGGCATGCAACCAGGATTGACCACATCTACAGCCCCAGCGGCAGAAGACATAAGGCTGGACACTCTTGGGGCTGAGACGATTGGTGAGGTTGGGAAAGCAAATGCAGACCCTTGAAAGGAATCCTGCGTGCTCCCCATTCCATGGCTCCCAACTCTCCAGGTTCAACGCAATCTTCCGACAGCGAAAGCACTCATTGGAAACCCAGCGGATGCTACACCGTGGGATCGGGAAAGCTTTCTGAAACTCACCTCAGTTTTCCTCTCCTGGTGCTCGTGTTCTCCATTCAGGCCCCCTTACTAACAATCTCCCCACTTGGAGACTCGGCGCCTTTCCATGCCTCTTTCGTACCGTCTGCAATTTGTCCGCAGGATGAACTGCAAGAGGGGGAACCAATGAGAGACTCGCTGGAGGTGTTTGGTCGGGCACATGTCACTCTCATTTCCCATCACGAAGAAGAATTCACCAGCGGTTCAGCCTGCAACCGCGGATCGACAATAGGGCGTGAAGCCATCCAGCCGTGTTGCGTCCCACTCACAAAAAAGCGACTTGGGAAATGGAGCTCAGGGGCCCTGCACTTCCCAAACCTGCAGAGTTCTAAACGATAACTATCGCCCCAAAATATATTGAGGTCAGGCTACGAAGAGGCGCTGAACGCAAGGCAGAACTGCAGGAAACGGATGTCAACGGGTACATCGCAATGGCCCCGATAGCACATGAAAAGCGCCAGAACGTGGACAATGATGCGGTTGGCCAAAAAGGGCGTATGCGTTTTTTCCTGAATATATTCAGGAAAAAACGCAAACGCCCTTTTTGGCCAACCAAGCAACCTGGGAGAGCAAATCAGCACTACAAAGAAATCTCTCGCCCCCCCCCCCCGGGGCAAAAGGGCCAGGCGAAAAAAGTCTAAAAACCAGAAAGGCAGGACAGCCCACGGAGTCAAGGGAGCCTTGTTAAGCTGATGGGCGGGATGTCAATGGCCAACAGCCAATCTTCACAAGTGTATCCTCTTTCCCAAACCATGTAAAACACAGAACCACAGAGCATAGGGCACTTCCACACATGGGCGTTGACCTTGGGAAAATGAAAAAATCAACCAGACACAGGGACCCCAAAGTTGAGGGCTGCTGTCTTGACAAGAACCTCCACTCCGGTACACGTTTCATATCCCAGGAAAGAGCCAAGTGGACAAAGACGAGTGGACAAGTGGACAAAGACAAGTGGACAAGTGGACAAGTGGTGCTACGTAGGTCCAATGGAGTGTCACTCAGCCATGAAATCCACGTCATGAGGCTGGTAGCAGCATCCTGAGTGGATTTAGGTACGATCATCCTCAGTGAAATAAGTCCCACAAAAAAAGAAACTTATGATATCACTTATCGAGGGAATGTAAAAATCGCTCCCCATGAACGGAATCCCCAAACAGAACAGAGTCACGCTTTTAGAAAACACACTTATGCCTGCTTCAGGGGAAAGGCGAGGTGCGGTGACGCATAAAACTCGAGTTTGAAATGAGCACAGATACCCTTCCGAAAACCGAATATGGAATGGACACGACCTACTCCTTGCTCAATCAACTGGACTCACCAGACCCTGTTCATCGCACAAGTATCTATCCGACTAGTAAGCATCTTAAAAGCTAAGTCTTGATATCTCTGTGTAAGTGCATCAAGTGTGTGTAAAGCGGCCTAAAACCAGCAGGGAAAATCAGCTCAGACCCATTCTGAGGATACATTTCCAACACAAAGAAGAAACAAGCAGGGCAAAACAGAGAGAAATTCTTCCAAAATGCGTTCAGGGACTGGCATGCAACCAGGATTGACCACATCTACAGCCCCAGCGGCAGAAGACATAAGGCTGGACACTCTTGGGGCTGAGACGATTGGTGAGGTTGGGAAAGCAAATGCAGACCCTTGAAAGGAATCCTGCGTGCTCCCCATTCCATGGCTCCCAACTCTCCAGGTTCAACGCAATCTTCCGACAGCGAAAGCACTCATTGGAAACCCAGCGGATGCTACACCGTGGGATCGGGAAAGCTTTCTGAAACTCACCTCAGTTTTCCTCTCCTGGTGCTCGTGTTCTCCATTCAGGCCCCCTTACTAACAATCTCCCCACTTGGAGACTCGGCGCCTTTCCATGCCTCTTTCGTACCGTCTGCAATTTGTCCGCAGGATGAACTGCAAGAGGGGGAACCAATGAGAGACTCGCTGGAGGTGTTTGGTCGGGCACATGTCACTCTCATTTCCCATCACGAAGAAGAATTCACCAGCGGTTCAGCCTGCAACCGCGGATCGACAATAGGGCGTGAAGCCATCCAGCCGTGTTGCGTCCCACTCACAAAAAAGCGACTTGGGAAATGGAGCTCAGGGGCCCTGCACTTCCCAAACCTGCAGAGTTCTAAACGATAACTATCGCCCCAAAATATATTGAGGTCAGGCTACGAAGAGGCGCTGAACGCAAGGCAGAACTGCAGGAAACGGATGTCAACGGGTACATCGGAATGGCCCCGATAGCACATGAAAAGCGCCAGAACGTGGACAATGATGCGGTTGGCCAAAAAGGGCGTATGCGTTTTTTCCTGAATATATTCAGGAAAAAACGCATACGCCCTTTTTGGCCAACCAAGCAACCTGGGAGAGCAAATCAGCACTACAAAGAAATCTCTCGCCCCCCCCCCCCCGGGGCAAAAGGGCCAGGCGAAAAAAGTCTAAAAACCAGAAAGGCAGGACAGCCCACGGAGTCAAGGGAGCCTTGTTAAGCTGATGGGCGGGATGTCAATGGCCAACAGCCAATCTTCACAAGTGTATCCTCTTTCCCAAACCATGTAAAACACAGAACCACAGAGCATAGGGCACTTCCACACATGGGCGTTGACCTTGGGAAAATGAAAAAATCAACCAGACACAGGGACCCCAAAGTTGAGGGCTGCTGTCTTGACAAGAACCTCCACTCCGGTACACGTTTCATATCCCAGGAAAGAGCCAAGTGGACAAAGACGAGTGGACAAGTGGACAAAGACAAGTGGACAAGTGGACAAGTGGTGCTACGTAGGTCCAATGGAGTGTCACTCAGCCATGAAATCCACGTCATGAGGCTGGTAGCAGCATCCTGAGTGGATTTAGGTACGATCATCCTCAGTGAAATAAGTCCCACAAAAAAAGAAACTTATGATATCACTTATCGAGGGAATGTAAAAATCGCTCCCCATGAACGGAATCCCCAAACAGAACAGAGTCACGCTTTTAGAAAACACACTTATGCCTGCTTCAGGGGAAAGGTGAGGTGCGGTGACGCATAAAACTCGAGTTTGAAATGAGCACAGATACCCTTCCGAAAACCGAATATGGAATGGACACGACCTACTCCTTGCTCAATCAACTGGACTCACCAGACCCTGTTCATCGCACAAGTATCTATCCGACTAGTAAGCATCTTAAAAGCTAAGTCTTGATATCTCTGTGTAAGTGCATCAAGTGTGTGTAAAGCGGCCTAAAACCAGCAGGGAAAATCAGCTCAGACCCATTCTGAGGATACATTTCCAACACAAAGAAGAAACAAGCAGGGCAAAACAGAGAGAAATTCTTCCAAAATGCGTTCAGGGACTGGCATGCAACCAGGATTGACCACATCTACAGCCCCAGCGGCAGAAGACATAAGGCTGGACACTCTTGGGGCTGAGACGATTGGTGAGGTTGGGAAAGCAAATGCAGACCCTTGAAAGGAATCCTGCGTGCTCCCCATTCCATGGCTCCCAACTCTCCAGGTTCAACGCAATCTTCCGACAGCGAAAGCACTCATTGGAAACCCAGCGGATGCTACACCGTGGGATCGGGAAAGCTTTCTGAAACTCACCTCAGTTTTCCTCTCCTGGTGCTCGTGTTCTCCATTCAGGCCCCCTTACTAACAATCGCCCCACTTGGAGACTCGGCGCCTTTCCATGCCTCTTTCGTACCGTCTGCAATTTGTCCGCAGGATGAACTGCAAGAGGGGGAACCAATGAGAGACTCGCTGGAGGTGTTTGGTCGGGCACATGTCACTCTCATTTCCCATCACGAAGAAGAATTCACCAGCGGTTCAGCCTGCAACCGCGGATCGACAATAGGGCGTGAAGCCATCCAGCCGTGTTGCGTCCCACTCACAAAAAAGCGACTTGGGAAATGGAGCTCAGGGGCCCTGCACTTCCCAAACCTGCAGAGTTCTAAACGATAACTATTGCCCCAAAATATATTGAGGTCAGGCTACGAAGAGGCGCTGAACGCAAGGCAGAACTGCAGGAAACGGATGTCAACGGGTACATCGGAATGGCCCCGATAGCACATGAAAAGCGCCAGAACGTGGACAATGATGCGGTTGGCCAAAAAGGGCGTATGCGTTTTTTCCTGAATATATTCAGGAAAAAACGCATACGCCCTTTTTGGCCAACCAAGCAACCTGGGAGAGCAAATCAGCACTACAAAGAAATCTCTCGCCCCCCCCCCCCCGGGGCAAAAGGGCCAGGCGAAAAAAGTCTAAAAACCAGAAAGGCAGGACAGCCCACGGAGTCAAGGGAGCCTTGTTAAGCTGATGGGCGGTTTGTCAATGGCCAACAGCCAATCTTCACAAGTGTATCCTCTTTCCCAAACCATGTAAAACACAGAACCACAGAGCATAGGGCACTTCCACACATGGGCGTTGACCTTGGGAAAATGAAAAAATCAACCAGACACAGGGACCCCAAAGTTGAGGGCTGCTGTCTTGACAAGAACCTCCACTCCGGTACACGTTTCATATCCCAGGAAAGAGCCAAGTGGACAAAGACGAGTGGACAAGTGGACAAAGACAAGTGGACAAGTGGACAAGTGGTGCTACGTAGGTCCAATGGAGTGTCACTCAGCCATGAAATCCACGTCATGAGGCTGGTAGCAGCATCCTGAGTGGATTTAGGTACGATCATCCTCAGTGAAATAAGTCCCACAAAAAAAGAAACTTATGATATCACTTATCGAGGGAATGTAAAAATCGCTCCCCATGAACGGAATCCCCAAACAGAACAGAGTCACGCTTTTAGAAAACACACTTATGCCTGCTTCAGGGGAAAGGCGAGGTGCGGTGACGCATAAAACTCGAGTTTGAAATGAGCACAGATACCCTTCCGAAAACCGAATATGGAATGGACACGACCTACTCCTTGCTCAATCAACTGGACTCACCAGACCCTGTTCATCGCACAAGTATCTATCCGACTAGTAAGCATCTTAAAAGCTAAGTCTTGATATCTCTGTGTAAGTGCATCAAGTGTGTGTAAAGCGGCCTAAAACCAGCAGGGAAAATCAGCTCAGACCCATTCTGAGGATACATTTCCAACACAAAGAAGAAACAAGCAGGGCAAAACAGAGAGAAATTCTTCCAAAATGCGTTCAGGGACTGGCATGCAACCAGGATTGACCACATCTACAGCCCCAGCGGCAGAAGACATAAGGCTGGACACTCTTGGGGCTGAGACGATTGGTGAGGTTGGGAAAGCAAATGCAGACCCTTGAAAGGAATCCTGCGTGCTCCCCATTCCATGGCTCCCAACTCTCCAGGTTCAACGCAATCTTCCGACAGCGAAAGCACTCATTGGAAACCCAGCGGATGCTACACCGTGGGATCGGGAAAGCTTTCTGAAACTCACCTCAGTTTTCCTCTCCTGGTGCTCGTGTTCTCCATTCAGGCCCCCTTACTAACAATCTCCCCACTTGGAGACTCGGCGCCTTTCCATGCCTCTTTCGTACCGTCTGCAATTTGTCCGCAGGATGAACTGCAAGAGGGGGAACCAATGAGAGACTCGCTGGAGGTGTTTGGTCGGGCACATGTCACTCTCATTTCCCATCACGAAGAAGAATTCACCAGCGGTTCAGCCTGCAACCGCGGATCGACAATAGGGCGTGAAGCCATCCAGCCGTGTTGCGTCCCACTCACAAAAAAGCGACTTGGGAAATGGAGCTCAGGGGCCCTGCACTTCCCAAACCTGCAGAGTTCTAAACGATAACTATCGCCCCAAAATATATTGAGGTCAGGCTACGAAGAGGCGCTGAACGCAAGGCAGAACTGCAGGAAACGGATGTCAACGGGTACATCGGAATGGCCCCGATAGCACATGAAAAGCGCCAGAACGTGGACAATGATGCGGTTGGCCAAAAAGGGCGTATGCGTTTTTTCCTGAATATATTCAGGAAAAAACGCATACGCCCTTTTTGGCCAACCAAGCAACCTGGGAGAGCAAATCAGCACTACAAAGAAATCTCTCGCCCCCCCCCCCCCGGGGCAAAAGGGCCAGGCGAAAAAAGTCTAAAAACCAGAAAGGCAGGACAGCCCACGGAGTCAAGGGAGCCTTGTTAAGCTGATGGGCGGGATGTCAATGGCCAACAGCCAATCTTCACAAGTGTATCCTCTTTCCCAAACCATGTAAAACACAGAACCACAGAGCATAGGGCACTTCCACACATGGGCGTTGACCTTGGGAAAATGAAAAAATCAACCAGACACAGGGACCCCAAAGTTGAGGGCTGCTGTCTTGACAAGAACCTCCACTCCGGTACACGTTTCATATCCCAGGAAAGAGCCAAGTGGACAAAGACGAGTGGACAAGTGGACAAAGACAAGTGGACAAGTGGACAAGTGGTGCTACGTAGGTCCAATGGAGTGTCACTCAGCCATGAAATCCACGTCATGAGGCTGGTAGCAGCATCCTGAGTGGATTTAGGTACGATCATCCTCAGTGAAATAAGTCCCACAAAAAAAGAAACTTATGATATCACTTATCGAGGGAATGTAAAAATCGCTCCCCATGAACGGAATCCCCAAACAGAACAGAGTCACGCTTTTAGAAAACACACTTATGCCTGCTTCAGGGGAAAGGCGAGGTGCGGTGACGCATAAAACTCGAGTTTGAAATGAGCACAGATACCCTTCCGAAAACCGAATATGGAATGGACACGACCTACTCCTTGCTCAATCAACTGGACTCACCAGACCCTGTTCATCGCACAAGTATCTATCCGACTAGTAAGCATCTTAAAAGCTAAGTCTTGATATCTCTGTGTAAGTGCATCAAGTGTGTGTAAAGCGGCCTAAAACCAGCAGGGAAAATCAGCTCAGACCCATTCTGAGGATACATTTCCAACACAAAGAAGAAACAAGCAGGGCAAAACAGAGAGAAATTCTTCCAAAATGCGTTCAGGGACTGGCATGCAACCAGGATTGACCACATCTACAGCCCCAGCGGCAGAAGACATAAGGCTGGACACTCTTGGGGCTGAGACGATTGGTGAGGTTGGGAAAGCAAATGCAGACCCTTGAAAGGAATCCTGCGTGCTCCCCATTCCATGGCTCCCAACTCTCCAGGTTCAACGCAATCTTCCGACAGCGAAAGCACTCATTGGAAACCCAGCGGATGCTACACCGTGGGATCGGGAAAGCTTTCTGAAACTCACCTCAGTTTTCCTCTCCTGGTGCTCGTGTTCTCCATTCAGGCCCCCTTACTAACAATCTCCCCACTTGGAGACTCGGCGCCTTTCCATGCCTCTTTCGTACCGTCTGCAATTTGTCCGCAGGATGAA
The DNA here is from genome assembly GCF_026419965.1 of Kogia breviceps. Taxonomy (NCBI): domain Eukaryota; kingdom Metazoa; phylum Chordata; class Mammalia; order Artiodactyla; family Physeteridae; genus Kogia; species Kogia breviceps. The sequence continues at coordinate 6,046 of NW_026711618.1, read as the reverse complement.
CTGCAAGAGGGGGAACCAATGAGAGACTCGCTGGAGGTGTTTGGTCGGGCACATGTCACTCTCATTTCCCATCACGAAGAAGAATTCACCAGCGGTTCAGCCTGCAACCGCGGATCGACAATAGGGCGTGAAGCCATCCAGCCGTGTTGCGTCCCACTCACAAAAAAGCGACTTGGGAAATGGAGCTCAGGGGCCCTGCACTTCCCAAACCTGCAGAGTTCTAAACGATAACTATCGCCCCAAAATATATTGAGGTCAGGCTACGAAGAGGCGCTGAACGCAAGGCAGAACTGCAGGAAACGGATGTCAACGGGTACATCGGAATGGCCCCGATAGCACATGAAAAGCGCCAGAACGTGGACAATGATGCGGTTGGCCAAAAAGGGCGTATGCGTTTTTTCCTGAATATATTCAGGAAAAAACGCATACGCCCTTTTTGGCCAACCAAGCAACCTGGGAGAGCAAATCAGCACTACAAAGAAATCTCTCGCTCCCCCCCCCCCCGGGGCAAAAGGGCCAGGCGAAAAAAGTCTAAAAACCAGAAAGGCAGGACAGCCCACGGAGTCAAGGGAGCCTTGTTAAGCTGATGGGCGGGATGTCAATGGCCAACAGCCAATCTTCACAAGTGTATCCTCTTTCCCAAACCATGTAAAACACAGAACCACAGAGCATAGGGCACTTCCACACATGGGCGTTGACCTTGGGAAAATGAAAAAATCAACCAGACACAGGGACCCCAAAGTTGAGGGCTGCTGTCTTGACAAGAACCTCCACTCCGGTACACGTTTCATATCCCAGGAAAGAGCCAAGTGGACAAAGACGAGTGGACAAGTGGACAAAGACAAGTGGACAAGTGGACAAGTGGTGCTACGTAGGTCCAATGGAGTGTCACTCAGCCATGAAATCCACGTCATGAGGCTGGTAGCAGCATCCTGAGTGGATTTAGGTACGATCATCCTCAGTGAAATAAGTCCCACAAAAAAAGAAACTTAGGATATCACTTATCGAGGGAATGTAAAAATCGCTCCCCATGAACGGAATCCCCAAACAGAACAGAGTCACGCTTTTAGAAAACACACTTATGCCTGCTTCAGGGGAAAGGTGAGGTGCGGTGACGCATAAAACTCGAGTTTGAAATGAGCACAGATACCCTTCCGAAAACCGAATATGGAATGGACACGACCTACTCCTTGCTCAATCAACTGGACTCACCAGACCCTGTTCATCGCACAAGTATCTATCCGACTAGTAAGCATCTTAAAAGCTAAGTCTTGATATCTCTGTGTAAGTGCATCAAGTGTGTGTAAAGCGGCCTAAAACCAGCAGGGAAAATCAGCTCAGACCCATTCTGAGGATACATTTCCAACACAAAGAAGAAACAAGCAGGGCAAAACAGAGAGAAATTCTTCCAAAATGCGTTCAGGGACTGGCATGCAACCAGGATTGACCACATCTACAGCCCCAGCGGCAGAAGACATAAGGCTGGACACTCTTGGGGCTGAGACGATTGGTGAGGTTGGGAAAGCAAATGCAGACCCTTGAAAGGAATCCTGCGTGCTCCCCATTCCATGGCTCCCAACTCTCCAGGTTCAACGCAATCTTCCGACAGCGAAAGCACTCATTGGAAACCCAGCGGATGCTACACCGTGGGATCGGGAAAGCTTTCTGAAACTCACCTCAGTTTTCCTCTCCTGGTGCTCGTGTTCTCCATTCAGGCCCCCTTACTAACAATCTCCCCACTTGGAGACTCGGCGCCTTTCCATGCCTCTTTCGTACCGTCTGCAATTTGTCCGCAGGATGAACTGCAAGAGGGGGAACCAATGAGAGACTCGCTGGAGGTGTTTGGTCGGGCACATGTCACTCTCATTTCCCATCACGAAGAAGAATTCACCAGCGGTTCAGCCTGCAACCGCGGATCGACAATAGGGCGTGAAGCCATCCAGCCGTGTTGCGTCCCACTCACAAAAAAGCGACTTGGGAAATGGAGCTCAGGGGCCCTGCACTTCCCAAACCTGCAGAGTTCTAAACGATAACTATCGCCCCAAAATATATTGAGGTCAGGCTACGAAGAGGCGCTGAACGCAAGGCAGAACTGCAGGAAACGGATGTCAACGGGTACATCGGAATGGCCCCGATAGCACATGAAAAGCGCCAGAACGTGGACAATGATGCGGTTGGCCAAAAAGGGCGTATGCGTTTTTTCCTGAATATATTCAGGAAAAAACGCATACGCCCTTTTTGGCCAACCAAGCAACCTGGGAGAGCAAATCAGCACTACAAAGAAATCTCTCGCCCCCCCCCCCCGGGGCAAAAGGGCCAGGCGAAAAAAGTCTAAAAACCAGAAAGGCAGGACAGCCCACGGAGTCAAGGGAGCCTTGTTAAGCTGATGGGCGGGATGTCAATGGCCAACAGCCAATCTTCACAAGTGTATCCTCTTTCCCAAACCATGTAAAACACAGAACCACAGAGCATAGGGCACTTCCACACATGGGCGTTGACCTTGGGAAAATGAAAAAATCAACCAGACACAGGGACCCCAAAGTTGAGGGCTGCTGTCTTGACAAGAACCTCCACTCCGGTACACGTTTCATATCCCAGGAAAGAGCCAAGTGGACAAAGACGAGTGGACAAGTGGACAAAGACAAGTGGACAAGTGGACAAGTGGTGCTACGTAGGTCCAATGGAGTGTCACTCAGCCATGAAATCCACGTCATGAGGCTGGTAGCAGCATCCTGAGTGGATTTAGGTACGATCATCCTCAGTGAAATAAGTCCCACAAAAAAAGAAACTTATGATATCACTTATCGAGGGAATGTAAAAATCGCTCCCCATGAACGGAATCCCCAAACAGAACAGAGTCACGCTTTTAGAAAACACACTTATGCCTGCTTCAGGGGAAAGGTGAGGTGCGGTGACGCATAAAACTCGAGTTTGAAATGAGCACAGATACCCTTCCGAAAACCGAATATGGAATGGACACGACCTACTCCTTGCTCAATCAACTGGACTCACCAGACCCTGTTCATCGCACAAGTATCTATCCGACTAGTAAGCATCTTAAAAGCTAAGTCTTGATATCTCTGTGTAAGTGCATCAAGTGTGTGTAAAGCGGCCTAAAACCAGCAGGGAAAATCAGCTCAGACCCATTCTGAGGATACATTTCCAACACAAAGAAGAAACAAGCAGGGCAAAACAGAGAGAAATTCTTCCAAAATGCGTTCAGGGACTGGCATGCAACCAGGATTGACCACATCTACAGCCCCAGCGGCAGAAGACATAAGGCTGGACACTCTTGGGGCTGAGACGATTGGTGAGGTTGGGAAAGCAAATGCAGACCCTTGAAAGGAATCCTGCGTGCTCCCCATTCCATAGCTCCCAACTCTCCAGGTTCAACGCAATCTTCCGACAGCGAAAGCACTCATTGGAAACCCAGCGGATGCTACACCGTGGGATCGGGAAAGCTTTCTGAAACTCACCTCAGTTTTCCTCTCCTGGTGCTCGTGTTCTCCATTCAGGCCCCCTTACTAACAATCTCCCCACTTGGAGACTCGGCGCCTTTCCATGCCTCTTTCGTACCGTCTGCAATTTGTCCGCAGGATGAACTGCAAGAGGGGGAACCAATGAGAGACTCGCTGGAGGTGTTTGGTCGGGCACATGTCACTCTCATTTCCCATCACGAAGAAGAATTCACCAGCGGTTCAGCCTGCAACCGCGGATCGACAATAGGGCGTGAAGCCATCCAGCCGTGTTGCGTCCCACTCACAAAAAAGCGACTTGGGAAATGGAGCTCAGGGGCCCTGCACTTCCCAAACCTGCAGAGTTCTAAACGATAACTATGGCCCCAAAATATATTGAGGTCAGGCTACGAAGAGGCGCTGAACGCAAGGCAGAACTGCAGGAAACGGATGTCAACGGGTACATCGGAATGGCCCCGATAGCACATGAAAAGCGCCAGAACGTGGACAATGATGCGGTTGGCCAAAAAGGGCGTATGCGTTTTTTCCTGAATATATTCAGGAAAAAACGCATACGCCCTTTTTGGCCAACCAAGCAACCTGGGAGAGCAAATCAGCACTACAAAGAAATCTCTCGCCCCCCCCCCGGGGCAAAAGGGCCAGGCGAAAAAAGTCTAAAAACCAGAAAGGCAGGACAGCCCACGGAGTCAAGGGAGCCTTGTTAAGCTGATGGGCGGGATGTCAATGGCCAACAGCCAATCTTCACAAGTGTATCCTCTTTCCCAAACCATGTAAAACACAGAACCACAGAGCATAGGGCACTTCCACACATGGGCGTTGACCTTGGGAAAATGAAAAAATCAACCAGACACAGGGACCCCAAAGTTGAGGGCTGCTGTCTTGACAAGAACCTCCACTCCGGTACAGGTTTCATATCCCAGGAAAGAGCCAAGTGGACAAAGACGAGTGGACAAGTGGACAAAGACAAGTGGACAAGTGGACAAGTGGTGCTACGTAGGTCCAATGGAGTGTCACTCAGCCATGAAATCCACGTCATGAGGCTGGTAGCAGCATCCTGAGTGGATTTAGGTACGATCATCCTCAGTGAAATAAGTCCCACAAAAAAAGAAACTTATGATATCACTTATCGAGGGAATGTAAAAATCGCTCCCCATGAACGGAATCCCCAAACAGAACAGAGTCACGCTTTTAGAAAACACACTTATGCCTGCTTCAGGGGAAAGGCGAGGTGCGGTGACGCATAAAACTCGAGTTTGAAATGAGCACAGATACCCTTCCGAAAACCGAATATGGAATGGACACGACCTACTCCTTGCTCAATCAACTGGACTCACCAGACCCTGTTCATCGCACAAGTATCTATCCGACTAGTAAGCATCTTAAAAGCTAAGTCTTGATATCTCTGTGTAAGTGCATCAAGTGTGTGTAAAGCGGCCTAAAACCAGCAGGGAAAATCAGCTCAGACCCATTCTGAGGATACATTTCCAACACAAAGAAGAAACAAGCAGGGCAAAACAGAGAGAAATTCTTCCAAAATGCGTTCAGGGACTGGCATGCAACCAGGATTGACCACATCTACAGCCCCAGCGGCAGAAGACATAAGGCTGGACACTCTTGGGGCTGAGACGATTGGTGAGGTTGGGAAAGCAAATGCAGACCCTTGAAAGGAATCCGTCGTGCTCCCCATTCCATGGCTCCCAACTCTCCAGGTTCAACGCAATCTTCCGACAGCGAAAGCACTCATTGGAAACCCAGCGGATGCTACACCGTGGGATCGGGAAAGCTTTCTGAAACTCACCTCAGTTTTCCTCTCCTGGTGCTCGTGTTCTCCATTCAGGCCCCCTTACTAACAATCTCCCCACTTGGAGACTCGGCGCCTTTCCATGCCTCTTTCGTACCGTCTGCAATTTGTCCGCAGGATGAACTGCAAGAGGGGGAACCAATGAGAGACTCGCTGGAGGTGTTTGGTCGGGCACATGTCACTCTCATTTCCCATCACGAAGAAGAATTCACCAGCGGTTCAGCCTGCAACCGCGGATCGACAATAGGGCGTGAAGCCATCCAGCCGTGTTGCGTCCCACTCACAAAAAAGCGACTTGGGAAATGGAGCTCAGGGGCCCTGCACTTCCCAAACCTGCAGAGTTCTAAACGATAACTATCGCCCCAAAATATATTGAGGTCAGGCTACGAAGAGGCGCTGAACGCAAGGCAGAACTGCAGGAAACGGATGTCAACGGGTACATCGGAATGGCCCCGATAGCACATGAAAAGCGCCAGAACGTGGACAATGATGCGGTTGGCCAAAAAGGGCGTATGCGTTTTTTCCTGAATATATTCAGGAAAAAACGCATACGCCCTTTTTGGCCAACCAAGCAACCTGGGAGAGCAAATCAGCACTACAAAGAAATCTCTCGCCCCGCCCCCCCGGGGCAAAAGGGCCAGGCGAAAAAAGTCTAAAAACCAGAAAGGCAGGACAGCCCACGGAGTCAAGGGAGCCTTGTTAAGCTGATGGGCGGGATGTCAATGGCCAACAGCCAATCTTCACAAGTGTATCCTCTTTCCCAAACCAT